>NC_074706.1:1038233-1293233 GCF_029448725.1 Salvelinus fontinalis | reverse complement strand
CACACACACACACACACACACACACACACACACACACACACACACACACACACACACACACACCACACACCACACACCACACACCACACACCACACACCACACACCACACACACCACACACCACACACACACGTAAAGTTCCCCTTTTAAACCTCTGATAAAGATGCAGACATAGATTTCCCCCACCACCTCTGAATAACTCTTCACACTGATGTCACAGACAGACTACATAGATAGAAAGAAAGGACCTTATATGGCCATCGATGACCGGTCACAGAGTACAAGCCATAACGTGACTTCCTTATGAATGATGTTACAAACAGGTCTTATAAAGTGATAGGCTGAAAGGCTGCACTCGTCATAACCTGTTGTCATGCAGCTATCATGTCATATCACTGTGTTTAGATTATCCTGTCAGGTCTACCAACTTCCTGCTTGAAGGTTATTGGATAGTTAAAACATTCTATCAACTGCAGTGGACAACAGAAAGGTACCTGGTGGAGACGCATATCAGACCAGCTACTAGTCAGGGAAGTTCGAAATATAGTAGATATTACCGTTAGGAGTCATTTGGAAAGGTGACTATACAGTTAGTTAAGATGGATGACTACGTCAATGAAGAGGTTATTGAAGAAAACAAAGTTATTGTGCAAAAAAGGAACAGAGCAAAGAAAAGAATGAAGACTGAAACCCATCGCTCAGGTAAAACTAGGAAAGCTTTCTATCACACACATACCGTACACAGACATTTTTTATTTATTTTTTATTTCACCTTTATTTAACCAGGTAGGCAAATTGAGAAAACATTCTCATTTACAATTGCGACCTGGCCAAGATAAAGCAAAGCAGTTCGACACATACAACAACACATAGTTACACATGGAGTAAAACAAACATACAGTCAATAATACAGTGAAAAATAAGTCTATATACAATATGAGCAAGTGAGGTGAGATAAGGGAGGTGAAGGCAAACAAAATATATATAGAAATAAATAAAAATATAAAAAGGCCATGGTGGTGAAGTAAATACAAAATAGCAAGTAAAAAAACACTGGAATGGTTGGTTTGCAGTGGAAGAAGGTGCAAAGTAGAGATAGAAATAATGGGGTGCAAAGGAGCAAAATAAATAAATACAGTAGGTAAAGAGGTAGTTGTTTGGGCTAAATTATAGATGGGCTATGTACAGGTGCAGTAATCTATGAGCTGCTCTGACAGCTGGTGCTTAAAGCTAGTGAGGGAGATAAGTGTTTCCAGTTTCAGAGATTTTTGTAGTTTGTTCCAGTCATTGGCAGCAGAGAACTGGAAGGAGAGGCGGCCAAAGGAAGAATTGGTTTTGGGGTGACTAGAGAGATATACCTGCTGGAGCGCGTGCTACGGGTGGGCGTTGCTATGGTGAGCAGCGAGCTGAGATAAGGGGGGACTTTACCTAGCAGGGTCTTGTAGATGACCTGGAGCCAGTGGGTTTGGCGACGAGTGTGAAGTGAGGGCCAGCCAACGAGAGCATACAGGTCGCAGTGGTGGGTAGTATATGGGGCTTTGGTGACAAAACGGATGGCACTGTGATAGACTGCATCCAATTTATTGAGTAGGGTTTTGGAGGCTATTTTGTAAATGACATCACCGAAGTCGAGGATTGGTAGGATGGTCAGTTTTACAAGGGTATGTTTGGCAGCATGAGTGAAGGATGCTTTGTTGCGGAATAGGAAGCCGATTCTAGATTTAACTTTGGATTGGAGATGCTTGATGTGAGTCTGGAAGGAGAGTTTACAGTCTAACCAGACACCTAGGTATTTGTAGTTGTCCACATATTCTAAGTCAGAGCCGTCCAGAGTAGTGATGTTGGACAGGCGGGCAGGTGCAGGCAGCGATCGGTTGAAGAGCATGCATTTAGTTTAACTTGTATTTAAGAGCAATTGGAGGCCACAGAAGGAGAGTTGTATGGCATTGAAGCTCGCCTGGAGGGTTGTTAACACAGTGTCAAAAGAAGGGCCAGAAGTATACAGAATAGTGTCGTCTGCGTAGAGGTGGATCAGAGACTCACCAGCAGCAAGAGCGACATCATTGATGTATACAGAGAAGAGAGTCGGTCCAAGAATTGAACCCTGTGGCACCCCCATAGAGACTGCCAGAGGTCCGGACAACAGACCCTCCGATTTGACACACTGAACTCGATCAGAGAAGTAGTTGGTGAACCAGGCGAGGCAATCATTAGAGAAACCAAGGCTGTCGAGTCTGCCGATGAGGATGTGGTGATTGACAGAGTCAAAAGCCTTGGCCAGGTCAATGAATATGGCTGCACAGTACTGTTTCCTATCGATAGCGGTTAAGATATCGTTTATGACCTTGAGCGTGGCTGAGGTGCACCCATGACCAGCTCTGAAACCAGATTGCATAGCGGAGAAGGTATGGTGGGATTCGAGATGGTCGGTAATCTGTTTGTTGACTTGGCTTTCGAAGACCTTAGAAAGGCAGGGTAGGATAGATATAGGTCTGTAGCTGTTAGGGTCAAGAGTGTCCCCCCCTTTGAAGAGGGGGATAACCGCAGCTGCTTTCCAATCTTTGGGAATCTCAGACGACACGAAAGAGAGGTTGAAAAGGCTGGTAAAAGGGGTGGCAACAATTTCAGCAGATAGTTTTAGAAAGAAAGGGTCCAGATTATCTAGCCCGGCTGATTTGTAAGGGTCCAGATTTTGCAGCTCTTTCAGAACATCAGCTGACTGTATTTGGGAGAAAGAGAAATGGGGAAGGCTTGGGCGAGTAGCAGAGGGGAGGGCAGTGCTGTTGTCCCGGGTAGGGGTAGCCAGGTGGAAAGCATGGCCAGCCGTAGAAAAATGCTTATTGAAATTCTCAATTATAGTGGATTTGTCGGTGGTGACAGTGTTTCCTATCTTCAGGGCGGTTGGAAGCTGGGAGGAGGTGTTCTTATTCTCCATGGACTTTACAGTGTCCCAGAACTTTTTTGAGTTTGTGTTGCAGGAAGCAAATTTCTGCTTGAAAAAGCTAGCCTTGGCTTTTCTAACTGCCTGTGTATACTGGTTTCTAGCTTCCCTGAAAAGTTGCATATCACCGAGACTGTTCGATGCTAATGCAGAACGCCATAGGATAGACAAAGACTTAAACACATGAACAAAAGCACAAGGAAAATGCTAACTGATAGCAACTTATAGTTTGACTGTGTTTTGAGGCTATACATACAGTTTGTTTACAATATTGTTTAGAAACAATTAGTTTAACAGGTTATATGTTGGGTTCTGATGGGGAATGACTGTTGAACTAAGATCATGAGGCTTTTATAAGTTATTATCTTTAAGAATGGATTGGTAGACTTTATATCATAAAACAGCTGTGAGAAACAGTCCTATTGTGGCAGATAATGTCACACCCCCACCCTCCTTTATGTGTGTGTGTGTGTGTGTGTGTGTGTGTGTGTGTGTGTGTGTGTGTGTGTGTGTGTGTGTGTGTGTGTGTGTGTATCTGTATGCTTGTGTACGCGTGTGTGTGTGTGTGTGTGTTCTCACATCAGTGTGTATCTCCTCAGGACCTGATGATTCAGGGAGAACACTCTATAGGATGGTTGCTGTGAGCTTTGGGATACTCTGTGTTCTACAAGTCACTCTCAACATCTCCCTGAGACTAGTCTGTGAGTATTGTTATCTAATCATCACACTATATCAGACTTTCACAACAAGGTCCCAACTTCCCTACGTTCGTCCTCTGTTAAACATGTTTAAGGAACTTGCAAACCACATCCAAGATATTGTGTCTTTTTTCAGCAGACCATCTGGACCAGTGTTTCTCCATCCTGGCCCAGGGGAACATTTATATTTTTGTCATAGCAGCACACAGCTGATTCAAGTTATCAACTCATCATAACGCTTTGATGATTTGAATTAGGTGTGTAATGCTAAGGTCAAAACAAAAATGTGCCCCCCTTCTAGACCAGTGGTTTTTAAACCTCTTCTCTTGGACCCCCAGCTGTTCCTTGTGTATTTCAGGGCTCGCACCTGATTCCAATTGTGAACTAGTCATAAAGCCTTTGAATAGGTGAAATTGCCTACAACAACATGTTGAAATGTCTGGTGGTCCCCGAGGACTGTGTGTTTTTAATGCCTGTCGATTTCTGACTGTAGCTATGATGGTAGCAGTAATGTAAAACTGATTTATAGCTCAAATATGCACATTTTTTTAACAAAACATAGATTTATTGTGTAACATGTTATAGGACTGTCATCTGAGGTAGTTTTTTCTAGGTTATTTAGGTTGGTTCTAGGTTAGTTAGGTTGGCTTGTGCATGCTACTTGCATCCTACTTGTGCTGTGAAAAATGTCTGTCCTCTTTTTTATTTGGTGGTGAGCTAACATAGATATATGTGGTGTTTTCTCTGTAAAACATTTAAAAAATCGGACATGTTGGCTGGATTGACAAGATGTTTATCTTTCAAATGCTGTATTGGTGTAACGGTAGTCCTCCTCCTCTTCAACCGAAAAGGAGGAATAGTGATTGAACCAAGGCGCAGCGGGTTGTGATGACATAATTTTAATAAAACAAGACGGGAAAAACACGAAACGAAACCACTTGAATAATTACAAAACAAATAAACGACGTAGACAAACCTGAACAATACGAACTTACATATAACACGAAGAACGCACGAACAGGGAAAATAGACTACACAAAAAGAACGATGTACAAACAAACCGAACAGTCCCGTATGGTGCGACAAACACTGACACAGGAGACAACCACCCACAACGAACACTGTGAAACAACCTACCTAAATATGACTCTCAATTAGAGGAAAACGCCAAACACCTGCCTCTAATTAAGAGCCATACCAGGCAACCCTTAAACCAACATAGAAACAGAAAACATAGAATGCCCACCCAAACTCACGTCCTGACCAACTAACACATACAACAAACTAACAGAAATAGGTCAGGAACGTGACATAACCCCCCCCTTAAGGTGCGAACTCCGGGCGCACCAGCACAAAGTCTAGGGGAGGGTCTGGGTGGGCATCTGACCACGGTGGTGGCTCAGGCTCAGGGCGAGGTCCCCACCCCACCATAGTCAATCCCAGCTTACATCTCCCCCTACAAATGACCACCCTCATATTACACCCACTTAATCTTTTGGGTAACATCGAGACAAGGGGCAGCACCGGGATAGAGGGATAGCTCAGGACAGAGGGATAGCTCAGGACAGAGAGATAGCTCAGGACAGAAAGATAGCTCAGGACAGAGAGGTAGCTCAGGATAGAGGGGCAACTCCGGACTGAAAGGCAGCACCGGACAGAGAGACAGCTCTGGACTGAGGGGCAGTTCTGGATAAATAGCCGCTCTGGGCTGAGGGACAGCTCATGACTGGCTGACGGCTCTGGACGCTCATGGCTGGCTGACGGCTCTGGACGCTCATGGCTGGCTGACGGCTCTGGACGCTCATGGCTGGCTGACGGCTCTGGCAGATCCTGTCTGGTTGGCGGCTCTGGCAGATCCTGTCTGGTTGGCGGCTCTGGCAGATCCTGTCTGGTTGGCGGCTCCGGCAGATCCTGTCTGGTTGGCGGCTCCGGCAGATCCTGTCTGGTTGGCGGCCCTGGCAGATCCTGTCTGGTTGGCGGCTCTGGCAGATCCTGTCTGGTTGGCGGCTCTGGCAGATCCTGACTGATGAATGGCTCTAGCGGCTCCTGACTGACTAACGGCTCTGGCGGCTCGGGACAGACGGGCGGCTCTAATGGCTCGGGACAGACGGATGGCTCAGACGGCGCTGGGGAGACGGATGGCTCAGACGGCGCTGGGGAGACGGATGGCTCAGACGGCGCTGGGGAGACGGATGGCTCAGACGGCGCTGGGGAGACGGATGGCTCAGACGGCGCTGAGGAGACGGATGGCTCAGACGGCGCTGCGGAGAGGGATGGCTCAGATGGCGCTGCGGAGACGGATGGCTCAGACTGATCGTGTCTGGCGGAAGGCTTTGGCTGCTCCTGTCTGGCGGAAGGCTCTAGCGGCTCCTGTCTGGCGGAAGGCTCTGTAGGCTCATGGCAGACGGGCGGCTTTGCAGGCTCAATACAAACGGGCAGTTCATGCGGCGCTTGGCAGACGGCAGACTCTGGCCGGCTGAGACGCACTGTAGGCCTGGTGCGTGGTGCCGGATCTGGAGGCACCGGACTGGAGACACGCACTTCAAGCCTAGTGCGGGGAGCAGGGACAGGGCACACTGTACTCTCAAAGCGTACTATTTGCCTGGTGCGTGGTACCGGCACTGGTGGCACCGGGCTGAGTGCACGCACATTAGGACGAGTACGGGGAGAAGGAACAGTATGTACAGGGCTCTGGAGACGCACAGGTGGCTTAGTGCGTGGTGCCGGAACTGGAGGCACTGGGCTGGAGACACGCACCATAGAGAGAGTGCGTGGAGGAGGAACAGGGCTCTGAAAACGCACTGGAAGCCTGGTGCGTGGTGTAGGCACTGGTGGTACTGGGCTGGGGCGGGGAGGTAGCGCCGGAAATACCGGACCGTGCAGGCGTATTGGCTCCCTTGAGCACTGAGCCTGCCCAACCTTACCTGGCTGAATGCTCCCCGTCGCCCGACCAGTGCGGGGAGGTGGAATAACCCGCACCGGGCTATGTAGGCGAACCGGGGACACCATGCGTAAGGCTGGTGCCATGTAAGCCGGCCCAAGGAGACGTACTGGTGGCCAGATATGTAGAGCCGGCTTCATGGCGCTTGGCTCAATGCTCCATCTAGCCCTACCAGTGCGGGGAGGTGGAATAACCCGCACTGGGCTATGCACACGTACAGGAGACACCGTGCGCTCTACTGCGTAACACGGTGTCTGCCCGTACTCCCGCTCTCCACGGTTAGCCTGGGAAGTGGGCGCAGGTCTCCTACCTGCCCTTTGCCCACTCCCTCTTAGCCCCCCCGAAGAAATTTTTGGGTAGTACTCACGGGCTTTTCGGGCTTCCGTGCTAGACGCGTCCCCTCATAACGCCGGTTCCCTTCTCCGGTTGCCTCTGCTCTCCTCAGTGCCTCCAGCTGTTCCCATGGGAGGCGATCCCTTCCAGCCAGGATCTCCTCCCATGTGTAGCAACCTTTACCGTCCACAACATCCTCCCATGTCCATTCCTCCTTCTTGCGCTGTCCCTTCCTCCGATTACACCGCTGCTTGGTTCTGGCTTCATTTAGGTGGGTGGTTCTGTAACAGTAGTCCTCCTCCTCTTCAACCGAAAAGGACGAATAGTGATTGAACCAAGGCGCAGCGGTTTGTGATGACATAATTTTAATAAAACAAGACGGGAAAAACACGAAACGAAACCACTTGAATAATTACAAAACAAATAAACGACGTAGACAAACCTGAACAATACGAACTTACATATAACACGAAGAACGCACGAACAGGGAAAATAGACTACACAAAAAGAACGATGTACAAACAAACCGAACAGTCCCGTATGGTGCGACAAACACTGACACAGGAGACAACCACCCACAACGAACACTGTGAAACAACCTACCTAAATATGACTCTCAATTAGAGGAAAACGCCAAACACCTGCCTCTAATTAACCTCTACCGAGCACCTACCCCGGGTCCGGGAGCACCCCCCACCCCCCCACACTGATTAGCATCGCTAGCATAGCGTCACAATTAAATAGTAGCATTTAAATATCATTAAATCACAAGTCCAAGACACCTAATGAAAGATACAGATCCTGTGAATAAAGCCACAATTTCAGATTTTTTAAATGTTTTACAGGGAAGACACAATATGTAAATCTATTAGCTAAACACGTTAGCAGAAATCACCATTTTTCTTGTCCACCATTTTCTCTCAACACCAGTAGCTATCACCAATTCGGCTAAACTAAGATATTGATAGCCACTAACCAAGAAAAAACCTCCTCAGATGACAGTCTGATAACATATTTATGGTATAGGATAGGTTTTGTTAGAAAAATGTGCATATTTCAGGTAGATGTCATAGGTTACAATTGTACCCACCGTCACAAATGGACTAGAATAACTACATAGAGCAACGTGTTTACCTACTTACTAATCATCAAACATTTCGTAAAAATACACAGCATACACTAATCGAAAGACACAGATCCTGTGAATACAGACAATATTTCAGATTTTCTAAGTGTCTTACAGCGAAAACACAATAAATCGTTATATTAGCATACCACATGTTCAAACATTACCAGAGCATAGATTCTAGCCAAAGAGAGCGATAACGTCAACATTGCCAAAATATATTAATTTTTTCACTAACCTTCTCAGAATTCTTCCGATGACACTCCTGTAACATCACATTACACAATCCATATAGAGTTTGATCGAAAATGTGCATATTTAGCGGCACAAATCGTGCTTACACAATGGAAATACTGTCCAACTACTCAAGCAATCTGCCCGGCAGCATCATGATAATACAACTATTTTTATCGAAAACTATTCATAAACTTGACTAAAAAAATACAGGTTGGCCATGAAATGAAAGATGCATTAGTTATTAATGCAACCGCTAAGTTAGATTTTTAAAATTAACGTTACTAGACATACAGTGTGCGTTACAGACAGACTAGTGCCGCAATAACTGCGTCACTATTCACCCCTATTGAGTTTACATTTTTCCACATAAAAATGGAATAACATCATAAATAGCTCTTACTTTTCGACGAGCTTCCATCGGAATCTTGGCCAAGTGGTACTTTTGTCCAAAAGAATCGTTGCTTGGTTGTAAAACGTTGCATTCAACTTCTGATATGGCAGCTAACTATAGCTAACAATTGCTAACATTAGCTAACGTGTCCAAATCCTCAATACGCAATACTGTGGAAATTCCGAAAAATAGCAATATACTCGCATAATCTGATATAACTCGGTTTCAAATAGCTTCGTTATGATGTTTCTAACACCTATATCAAATTAAATTACAGACTGATATATCTAAAGTTCATTACTGAGCGCTCGAAAATGGCATGCCCAGGTCTCTCTCTGCGTAAAGTTCAACGACGAAAAGATGGCGTACCTCACTCCTATGTGTTTTATAACCTCTGAGAGCTACGTAGGAGGCCCATTCCACTTCTCATTGGTTACTGACATCCAGGGGAAGGCGGGTGCAGTTCGTGTCGTTCCATAGGATATACACACCCCTTTAAACTGAACTGAGATCAGAGCTTCGCTCTCAGACCTTCGCAAAACCTGTCATGGATTTCGCTGTAGAAAAAGTTCTGTTCCACTCAGAGACATAATTCAAACGGCTATAGAAACTAGATAGTGTTTTCTATCCAATAATAACAATAATATGCATATTGTACGATCAAGAATTGAGTAGGAAATCGTTTCATCTGTAGAGACAAATATGCTAATTTGAAACAGCACCCCCTACAGTCGCAAGAAGTTAAGAGCCATACCAGGCAACCCTTAAACCAACATAGAAACAGAAAACATAGAATGCCCACCCAAACTCACGTCCTGACCAACTAACACATACAACAAACTAACAGAAATAGGTCAGGAACGTGACATAACCCCCCCCTTAAGGTGCGAACTCCGGGCGCACCAGCACAAAGTCTAGGGGAGGGTCTGGGTGGGCATCTGACCACGGTGGTGGCTCAGGCTCAGGGCGAGGTCCCCACCCCACCATAGTCAATCCCAGTTTACATCTCCCCCTACAAATGACCACCCTCATATTACACCCACTTAATCTTTTGGGTAACATCGAGACAAGGGGCAGCACCGGGATAGAGGGATAGCTCAGGACAGAGGGATAGCTCAGGACAGAGGGATAGCTCAGGACAGAGAGATAGCTCAGGACAGAGAGATAGCTCAGGACAGAGAGGTAGCTCAGGATAGAGGGGCAACTCCGGACTGAAAGGCAGCTCCGGACAGAGAGACAGCTCTGGACTGAGGGGCAGTTCTGGATAAATAGCCGCTCTGGGCTGAGGGACAGCTCATGACTGGCTGACGGCTCTGGACGCTCATGGCTGGCTGACGGCTCTGGACGCTCATGGCTGGCTGACGGCTCTGGACGCTCATGGCTGGCTGACGGCTCTGGCAGATCCTGTCCTGTTGGCGGCTCTGGCAGATCCTGTCTGGTTGGCGGCTCCGGCAGATCCTGTCTGGTTGGCGGCTCCGGCAGATCCTGTCTGGTTGGCGGCTCCGGCAGATCCTGTCTGGTTGGCGGCTCCGGCAGATCCTGTCTGGTTGGCGGCCCTGGCAGATCCTGTCTGGTTGGCGGCTCCGGCAGATCCTGTCTGGTTGGCGGCTCCGGCAGATCCTGTCTGGTTGGCGGCCCTGGCAGATCCTGTCTGGTTGGCGGCTCTGGCAGATCCTGTCTGGTTGGCGGCTCTGGCAGATCCTGACTGATGAATGGCTCTGGCGGCTCCTGACTGACTAACGGCTCTGGCGGCTCGGGACAGACGGGCGGCTCTAATGGCTTGGGACAGACGGATGGCTCAGACGGCGCTGGGGAGACGGATGGCTCAGACGGCGCTGGGGAGACGGATGGCTCAGACGGCGCTGGGGAGACGGATGGCTCAGACGGCGCTGGGGAGACGGATGGCTCAGACGGCGCTGGGGAGACGGATGGCTCAGACGGCGCTGGGGAGACGGATGGCTCAGATGGCGCTGCGGAGACGGATGGCTCAGATGGCGCTGCGGAGACGGATGGCTCAGACTGATCGTGTCTGGCGGAAGGCTTTGGCAGCTCCTGTCTGGCGGAAGGCTCTAGCGGCTCCTGTCTGGCGGAATGCTCTGTAGACTCATGGCAGACGGGCGGCTTTGCAGGCTCAATACAGACGGGCAGTTCATGCGGCGCTTGGCAGACGGACAGTTCAGGCGCCGTTGGGCAGACGGCAGACTCTGGCCGGCTGAGACGCACTGTAGGCCTGGTGCGTGGTGCCGGATCTGGAGGCACCGGACTGGAGACACGCACTTCAAGCCTAGTGTGGGGAGCAGGGACAGGGCACACTGTACTCTCAAAGCATACTATTTGCCTGGTGCGTGGTACCGGCACTGGTGGCACCGGGCTGAGTGCACGCACATTAGGAGGAGTACGGGGAGAAGGAACAGTATGTACAGGGCTCTGGAGACGCACAGGTGGCTTAGTGCGTGGTGCCGGAACTGGAGGCACTGGGCTGGAGACACGCACCATAGAGAGAGTGCGTGGAGGAGGAACAGGGCTCTGAAAACGCACTGGAAGCCTGGTGCGTGGTGTAGGCACTGGTGGTACTGGGCTGGGGCGGGGAGGTAGCGCCGGAAATACCGGACCGTGCAGGCGTATTGGCTCCCTTGAGCACTGAGCCTGCCCAACCTTACCTGGCTGAATGCTCCCCGTCGCCCGACCAGTGCGGGGAGGTGGAATAACCCGCACCGGGCTATGTAGGCGAACCGGGGACACCATGCGTAAGGCTGGTGCCATGTAAGCCAGCCCAAGGAGACGTACTGGTGGCCAGATATGTAGAGCCGGCTTCATGGCGCTTGGCTCAATGCTCCATCTAGCCCTACCAGTGCGGGGAGGTGGAATAACCCGCACTGGGCTATGCACACGTACAGGAGACACCGTGCGCTCTACTGCGTAACACGGTGTCTGCCCGTACTCCCGCTCTCCACGGTTAGCCTGGGAAGTGGGCGCAGGTCTCCTACCTGCCCTTGGCCCACTACCTCTTAGGACCCCCAAAGAAATTTTTGGGTAGTACTCACGGGCTTTTCGGGCTTCCGTGCTAGACGCGTCCCCTCATAACGCCGGTTCCCTTCTCCGGTTGCCTCTGCTCTCCTCAGTGCCTCCAGCTGTTCCCATGGGAGGCGATCCCTTCCAGCCAGGATCTCCTCCCATGTGTAGCAACCTTTACCGTCCACAACATCCTCCCATGTCCATTCCTCCTTCTTGCGCTGTCCCTTCCTCCGATTACACCGCTGCTTGGTTCTGGCTTCATTTAGGTGGGTGGTTCTGTAACAGTAGTCCTCCTCCTCTTCAACCGAAAAGGACGAATAGTGATTGAACCAAGGCGCAGCGGTTTGTGATGACATAATTTTAATAAAACAAGAAGGGAAAAACACGAAACGAAACCACTTGAATAATTACAAAACAAATAAACGACGTAGACAAACCTGAACAATACGAACTTACATATAACACGAAGAACGCACGAACAGGGAAAATAGACTACACAAAAAGAACGATGTACAAACAAACCGAACAGTCTCGTATGGTGCGACAAACACTGACACAGGAGACAACCACCCACAACGAACACTGTGAAACAACCTACCTAAATATGGAAAACGCCAAACACCTGCCTCTAATTAAGAGCCATACCAGGCAACCCTTAAACCAACATAGAAACAGAAAACATAGAATGCCCACCCAAACTCACGTCCTGACCAACTAACACATACAACAAACTAACAGAAATAGGTCAGGAACGTGACAATTGGACTTGTTAAAAACCTGTTTGGGCTGCAAGCTGAATATTGAAAAAACTGGAAAATGTGTGCACATTTTCAAACGGCCTCCTAAGAAACTTTTTATTTTCCAATATGCATATATTTACTACTGTTGGATAGATAACAGTCTATAGTTTCTAAAAAGGTTTGAATTGTTTCTCTAAGTCGAACAGAAATATTTTTACAGCCATTTTCCCAGCCGAATTGAGATTTCCAAAATGCGATGTGTCTCTTTAAGACCTTCTCTATAAAAGGCCCTTTGACTTGGGACCATATAAACACGTCACACGCCTTCGTCAGGCTGTAATGCGGAAGTGAGAATTGAAAGGAGTCGAATATCTCGTCCATGGACTGAATAACACACCTTCTTGTGAGACCTGCGCAGTTAAAAAAAAAATCCGGGCGCGAAGCATAATTTGGTCTCGGCTTCTGGAACAAGGTAGATAACGGTGAATATGATGTCTGACTACGATATTATTTGATACATGTCACAAAATCATCCTAAAGTATGTTTTTTCAATATACTTTAATTATATTATTGCAATTTATTCTGGACTTTAGATGTGATACGACGGAAGAATTTTTTGAAGAAACGCTGTGTAGCGCCGCAATGCTATTGTGCTTGCTAACCAAAGAGGGAAATAATTCGTTCTGGAACCCAACTAAAGACTCTACTGGACATTGGACCCCGTTACAACATTCTGATGGAATATCAACAAAGATAAGACCCAATTTGGGATGCTTTTTCATATATCTGTTGAGCTGTGCTGTGCTAACTGTGCTAGGCTAGCGCTTGACCAATGCTAGTGCTGACTTATGCTAGCTTATGTTGTTAGCTAATATAACGATATATTGTGTTTTCGCTGTAAAACACTTCAAAAATCGGAAATGTTGGCTTTATTCACACGATATCTGTCTTTCATTAGCTATCCACCATATGTTTTTCTGAAATGTTTTATGAGGTGTAATTAGTAGCCGACGTTGGTGTATGTATTTTCTCTGGCTACTCCCGTCTGGATTCAGACTCTAGCTATGTGTTAGCATTTTTGGGTAGCATCAATGTAAAACTGATTTATAGCTAAAATATGCACTTTTTATGAACAAAACATAGATTTATTGTGTAACATGTTATATGACTGTCATCTGAGGTAGTTTTTTCTGGGCTCTTTAGGTTGGTTTTAGTTTATTTCGGTTGGCTTGTGCATGCTACTTGAATCATAATTCATACTTCATAATCATATCCATACGTGTCTGTCCACTTTTGTATTTGGTGGTGAGCTAACATAAATGTAAAACATTTAAAAAATCGGACATGTTGGCTGGAATGACAAGATGTTTATCTTTCAAATGCTGTATTGGACTTGTTAATGTGTAAAAGTTAAATATTTTTAAAAAATAGATTTTGAATTTCGCGCCCTGCAGCTGTTGTCATTTTCGTCCGATTTCGGGCTTGCAGCCCAAACAGGTTAATGTGTGAAAGTTAAATATTTAAAAAAAATAGATTTTGAATTTCGCGCCCTGCACTTGAGCTGGATGTTGTCATAGGTGTACCGGCGTCGGACTACAGCCATAAAATGTTAATGACATTAACCTGGTGCACACAGAAAACACATGAATCACAGTTTCACTCATAACACAGAAAGGACACCCCTGCCTGACTCCCGGTTCAACCCGTGCCAATCAGCTGTTAGTGGCCAGGGTTCCATATAGAATCCTCCACTGGACCTCTTTGGTACTGGGGGTTTGTAGAGCCCCTAAAACCCACCTTACTCTTCGCCCCACATACCCCCTGCCACTGATGTGCCTTCACTCCTGTTAGGCTCCTAATGTTCCTTACCTTAATGGAGAGGTTGTAGAGGGCTTTACCTCCCACACCCTCAAACTCCCCCAGGCATGGAGTTTTAAAATCTAACAAGTCCTCCAGACCCCCTTGCCAGTCCCCAGTCTCTGCCGTCACCTGCAGTGGCGGAAACATTGGTGGCCCCTCCTCCTCTGGCTGCTCAAACTCCCCCCTTATCGGCTCAGACAGTGCCTCCTGGACCTCCTCCAGGAATCTCTCCAGCAGCTTAAAATACATTATTCCTGTTTGTTGTGCCAGGACTTCCGGGGTTTTCCACCCCTCCTCTCCCAGCAGTCGCAGGTCAACCAGCCTTAGTAAACCTGCTGCCATCAGTTGCCTCTGCAGGGTGGATGACTGACCCGATCTCAAAGGGATGTCTGGGTTGTGTCTAAGATAGGCTCCTCCCACACCCACAGCCAAGGCTCCACAAACCCTTCACATGTGGGCCTTAATAGCTGCCAGGCCCTAAGCACCCCAGAGTAAAAGTTAGAGAGACCTGCTGTACTCAGCCTCTCCAACTCCATTTGGAACAGCTGCCGGTCCAACCATAATCCGCTGGCTCTCCTCAGCAACGTGCATAATGGTTCCCTCCAGCCAACAATAGGATGGTACAGCAGTCTCTGCGCACACCTTTAGTCAGAATGTAGCCACCCTGGCCACCCTGCTCTCCAGCTCCACCAGGCCCTGTCCGCCTTCATGGATGGACATGTACAACACTGTCGCCCTCAGCCAGTGATGGCCCAACCAGAAAAAAATCCACCAGCTTGCGTTGCAGGTCTGTGAGCAGACCGGCGGGAAGGTTGAGGACAGCCAGTTTAAGCCACAGGGAAGATGCCACCAGGTTGTTGATTATCAGCACCATCCCTCTATATGACACTTGGAACAGTAGCCACCTCCACCTGGCCAGTCTTAAAACCACTGCTTGTGACAGCCCTTCCCAGTTCTTCCTGACCCACCTCTCCGAGCCCAGGTACACCACCAAAATGTTAAGCCCTTCACAACCCCACTGCAAACCCCCTATCCCTCCATGCCCCACATAACAGAGCTTTACTCTTGCCCCTGTTTCACCTTAGCTGATGAAGCTCCTTTGCACACCTTAAGACCATTCTCTAGTGCCTGCATATCCTGCTCATCCCTGACCATCACAGAAATGTCATTAGCATACGCCAACACTGCTATGCCTGTGAACACACCCATGCCTGTCTAGCACACTCCCTGCAGTCTCCTGCATAGCAGGCCCAAAAAAGGCTCCATGGCTTGTGTATATAACTGCCCTGGTATAGGGCATCCTTGTTTAATGCCCCAGCTCACCCAGACTGGCCTACTGAGCCCTCCTCCCAACTTGACCATACATTACGCTCCAGCTTACAACATCCTCACACAGGCCGGAAACGTTGACCCAAACCCAAACACAGACATCACATTAAACAGATACTCATTGCCCACTCTATCAAAAACCTTCTCTTGATCTAGATAGACAAGTTCAAAGTTCACATCAAAACCTCTCGATAAGTCCAACAAGAACACGTTGTCCGTGACTGAGCGTGCACGGTGCACATTATGTCTGGTCCTTGTGTACTATAGAGTCCAGATAGGACTTCAGTCTGTTAGAGAGGACCTTGGCAAATATCTTGTAGTCCGCACAGAGCAATGCCACAGGCCTTCAGTTCTTAAGTTCACACAAGAGAGTGGGCAGGAGAGTCAGAGCCACCTGACGCCAGCTCATCGGCAACTCTCTTAACCTGACGCATTCACGCAACACGCAAAAGAAGTCCAGTCCAAATATATTCCCCAGATTTTTAAAAATAAAACTCCACCCAGAGTCCATCGACCCCCGGTGCACGGCCGGGGGACATCTGGGTTACGGACTCTGCCAGTTCATGTGACAACAGAGGAACGTCCATTTCATCCCTCTGTGCCAGAGAGAATTTAGGGAGTTCTTCAAACAAAATCTGAGCACACAGTTCTGCCCTATACAACTCAATATAAAACTCCACAGTCCGCTCTCGCATCTCCCCCCTCAAGAGGTCAACCGCCCATCAGACAGCCGTACACAATGCTTATCCTTGGCTTCACCGCTCTGTCTTTCCAAACCAAAGAAGAAGGAGCTGGGAGTGTACATTTCCTTGAGCAAGGAGAACCTAGCTCTTACTAATGCTCCCTTTGCTTTAACCTGGAAAAAACTGCCCACGTCCCGACGTAATTCAGCTTAATTAGACTGGAGGCCTACATTGCCTTGCCCCACTATCTCTACCTCCATCTCACTAATACTACGCTCAAGTTCCCCCAATACTCTCCAAGCCTCTGAGAATGAGAGAGCTGTATGCTGTTGACAGAAAAGCCAAATTTGGACTTTCCCCACATCACACCATTGACTCAGAGACTCATACTCCTCTCTTTGCTGCCACTACCTTTCCAAAAAATTATGGAAACCTGAGTATAAATGCCATCTTGTAAGAGCTTTACATTAAACTTCCAATAGGATGATGGCCCTAGTGAAATAGACAGCCGAGCCATGGTTATGTGGTGATCCGAAAACCCACCGGTAGTGCCCAACAGCCTATTGTTCTGATTCCTGGACATTTAAAAACTATCAAGTTGGGCTGCACTCACCCTGGCCCCAAAGACCTTCACCCATGTATACTGTCTTGTGTCAGGATGTCTAGTTCTCCAAACATCCACTAGGTCAAACTGATTAATGATGTCCCTTAACACCCCCACTGACACTGAATGAGGCTCCTCCCCATTTCTGTCTTTGGTAAAATCCATTGTACGGTTCCAGTCCCCGCCGACCACCAGGGTCTCCTCAGGCGCTACCTGTGAGAGATCCTGTCTAAGACACCCAAATAGAACCCCCCTCTCTCTCCCTGTGTTAGGTGCATACACATATATAAAGACAAAACCCATGTTGTTAATTTCTGCTTTTACTACAAGCAGCCTACCCCCACACACCTACTTTGAGGAGCACATTTTTACAGAAATACCAGGTACAAAAAGGACTGCTACCCCTGTACTAAAAGTTGTCCCACAGTTTTGTTCATTCTGGAAACGGAATGTATAAATTCTGCTCCTACCTGTTCGCTGACCGCAAGCAGAACCTCCTCCACCTTAATTCCATTCTCAGGAACACAGCTGAATCGATGCCGTAATAACAGCGTCTCCTCCGCGCTAGTCTGTGAAGCCATCGCGCACACCACACTATTCAAACCCCAGGGAAATAAAACTCTGTGCTAATCTACCCTAACTTTGAGAAGAAAAAAAACAGTGGGCACCGCTAAAACAAACAGTGCATTAACCTTCCACCATAGAAAATAAAAATGCNCTCAGGCGCTACCTGTGAGAGATCCTGTCTAAGACACCCAAATAGAACCCCCCTCTCTCTCCCTGTGTTAGGTGCATACACATATATAAAGACAAAACCCATGTTGTTAATTTCTGCTTTTACTACAAGCAGCCTACCCCCACACACCTACTTTGAGGAGCACATTTTTACAGAAATACCAGGTACAAAAAGGACTGCTACCCCTGTACTAAAAGTTGTCCCACAGTTTTGTTCATTCTGGAAACGGAATGTATAAATTCTGCTCCTACCTGTTCGCTGACCGCAAGCAGAACCTCCTCCACCTTAATTCCATTCTCAGGAACACAGCTGAATCGATGCCGTAATAACAGCGTCTCCTCCGCGCTAGTCTGTGAAGCCATCGCGCACACCACACTATTCAAACCCCAGGGAAATAAAACTCTGTGCTAATCTACCCTAACTTTGAGAAGAAAAAAAACAGTGGGCACCGCTAAAACAAACAGTGCATTAACCTTCCACCATAGAAAATAAAAATGCATAGAAGAGAGAGAGAGAGAGAGAGAGAGAGAGAGAGAGAGAGAGAGAGAGAGAGAGAGAGAGAGAGAGAGAGAGAGAGAGAGAGAGAGAGAGAGAGAGAGAGAGAGAGAGAGAGAGAGAGAGAGAGAGAGAGAGAGAGAGAGAGAGAGAGAGAGAGAGAGAGAGAGAGAGAGAGAGAGAGAGAGAGAGACGAGAGAGAGAGAGAGAGAGAGAGAGAGAGAGAGAGAGAGAGAGAGAGAGAGAGAGAGAGAGAGAATAGCGGTGGAGATATTGTATTAACAATGGTGTTTTCTGTCACAATAACAGACATTCATCAATGGGCATACATCAGTCAGTCATGTCTGGATTGGTCTGACTGACTCTGTTACTGAGGGGACCTGGAAATGGGTGGACGGCACCCCACTGACCACCCCAAGGTAAGAGACTACTGCTCTAATAACACTGACCACCCCAAGGTAAGAGACTACTGCTCTAATAACACTGACCAGCCCAAGGTAATAGACAACTGCTCTAATAACACTGACCACCCCAAGGTAAGAGACTACTGCTCTAATAACACTGACCACCTCAAGGTAATAGACAACTGCTCTATAATAACACTGACCACCCCAAGGTAAGAGACTACTGCTCTATAATAACACTGACCACCCCAAGGTAAGAGACTACTGCTCTATAATAACACTGACCACCCCAAGGTAAGAGACTACTGATCTATAATAACACTGACCACCCCAAGGTAAGAGACTACTGCTCTATAATAACACTGACCACCCCAAGGTAAGAGACTACTGCTCTATAATAACACTGACCACCCCAAGGTAAGAGACTACTGCTCTATAATAACACTGACCACCCCAAGGTAAGAGACTACTGCTCTATAATAACAATGACCACCCCAAGGTAAGAGACTACTGCTCTATAATAACACTGACCACCCCAAGGTAAGAGACTACTGCTCTATAATAACACTGACCACCCCAAGGTAAAAGACTACTGCTCTATAATAACACTGACCACAGTGGAAGAAGTAGGACTGATTATCTGTGTTGTTCATACTGTAGGTTCTGAGAGAGAGGTCAGTCTAACTCTGTGTTGTTCATACTCTAGGTTCTGAGAGAGAGGTCAGTCTAACTCTGTGTTGTTCATACTGTAGGTTCTGAGAGAGAGGTCAGTCTAATTCTGTGTTGTTCATACTGTAGGTTCTGAGAGAGAGGTCAGTGTAATTCTGTGTTGTTCATACTCTAGGTTCTGAGAGAGAGGTCAGTCTAAATCTGTTGTTTCTACTGCAGCTATTGGAGGAGTGGACAGTCTAACTCTGTTGTTTCTACTGCAGCTATTGGAGGAGAGGACAGTCTAACTCTGTTGTTTCTACTGCAGCTATTGGAGGAGTGGACAGTCTAACTCTGTTGTTTCTACTGCAGCTATTGGAGGAGTGGAGAGCCTAACGGTGGTGGCGGGGAGAACTGTGTGGTGGTACCTTACTTGTCATCAGGCGAAGGAGATTGGTGGGACTTTAAGTGTTCCAATCAAGAGTACTGGATCTGTGAAAAAGGCCTTTTGTAGGTACTGATGTTTAAGGAACTCTGAAGACTGATTATATATTTTGGGAAAATGGCACTATGAACTAGACGTTGGAGAGAGAGAGGCATGTACACACACACACACACACACACACACACACACACACACACACACACACACACACACACACACACACACACACACACACACACACACACACACACACACACACACACACACACACACACACACACACACACACACACACACACACACACACACACACACACACACACAAAACAAAACAAAACAAAACAAAACAAATTAGGTATATACACTACCAGTCAAACATTTGGACACCCCTAATCAATCCAGGGTTTTTCTTTATTTTTACCATTTTCGACATTGTAGAATAATAGTGAAGACATCAAAACTACGAAATAACACATGTGGAATCATTTAGCAACCAAATAAGTGTTAAACAAATTTAAATATATTTTATATTTCAGATTCTTCAGTAGCCACCTTTCTTATTGATGACAGCTTTGCACACTCTTGACATTCTCTCAACCAGCTTCATGACGTAGTCACCTGGTATGCATTTGTTAAAAGTTCATTTGTGGAATTTCTTTCCTTCTTAATGCGTTTAGCCAATCAGGTAGGGGTGGTATAAAGAAGATAGTATTTTACCAAATAGGGTTAACCTGTTGGGGATGGGGGCGCTGTTTAGACTATTTATGCTAATTTGGCTAATTTTTTAAACGGCTTCCCACAAAATCCTTGATCGTACAATATGCATATTATTATTATTATTGGATAGAAAACAGTCTATAGTTTCTATAGGAGTTGAAATTTTGTCTCTAAGTGGAACAGAGCCCATTCTACAGCAATTTCCCTGACATGGAGTCAGATTTGAGAAATGTTGGCCACTCTTCTGAAGTCAGTTAAAAGGGCACTGTCGTTGCTATGACTATACGGACACTTCTTACGTCTTCCCCTGGATGCCTTTACGTGATGACGATTCCAACGGGGTCGATTGCGCGTTCACAGGCCCTACAAATGAAAAAACCCTGAAGCTAGTCATTCTTTGGGAGCTGCGTCATGAGCCTAGAGGACACCGGCGCGCACCTGTTCCAAGCGTTAGTTTAGCCTGTTATATTTCTCCGGTCATCTTTTCACTCGTTATAGGAGTTAAAAACATCATAAGGTAGTTAATTTAAAGCGTTTTATAGCAATTTATATCCGTTTAGTGCGATTTTGGGACATTTATTTTTGCAACGATGTGAAAAGTTGGGCACGCTTTTCAGTTCATCCCGAACGCAGTTGACATTTCCACATGGCAAGAGGACAGCTTTCCACCAAAAGACGATTTCTCCCAAGAAAGGATCCTTTGCCCAAGATACTGATGGAAGAACAGCTCAAGGTAGGACATTTTTATTATGATAAATCGTGTTTCTGTCGAAACATTTTAGTGGCTTAGGACGCCATGTTTTTTGACGTAGCTTCGCTTGGCGCAAACTGTATTGAAAAGTAAGGATAAATTAAAAAATGTAATAACGCAATTGTATTAAGAATTAAATTGTCTATCAATCCCTGTCCACCCTATATTTTTTAGTCACGTTTATGAGTATTTATGTATAAGAGTAGATCACTGTCTAAGTGGCGCAAGGACTTTTTCTTTACCAGCTTGTCTACATTTCACATTGTCTAACCATGATTTTGGTGGCTAAATATAAACATTTTCGATCAAACTGTATATGCATGTTGTAATGTGATGTTACAGGAGTGTCATCGGAAGAATTCTGAGAAGGTTAGTGAAAAAATTAATATCTTTTGGCGATGTTGACTTTTATCGCTCACTTTGGCTAGAATCAATGCTGGGCTGCTAATTGCTATGTGCTAAGCTAATATAACGATTTATTGTGTTTTCGCTGTAAGACACTTAGAAAATCTGAAATATTGTCTGTATTCACAGGATCTGTGTCTTTCGATTCGTGTATGCTGTGTATTTTTACGAAATGTTTGATGATTAGTAGTTAGGTAAACACGTTGCTCATTGTAATTATTCTAGTCCATTTGTGACGGTGGGTGCAATTGTAAACTATGCCATATACCTGAAATATGCACTTTTTTCTAACAAAACCTATCCCATACCATAAATATGTTATCAGACTGTCATCTAATGATTTTTTTTGTTGGTTAGGGGCTATAAATATCTTAGTTTAGCCGAATTGGTGATGGCTACTGGTGTTGGTGGACAAATAAAAGATGGTGGATTATGCTAATGTGTTTTTAGGTAATAGATGTACATCTTTACATATTGTGTCTTCCCTGTAAAACATTTTAAAAATCGGAAATGTTGACTGGATTCACAAGATCTGTGTCTTTCATTAGCTGTATTGGACTTTAATGTGTGAAAGTTAAATATTTTAAAAAAATATTTTTTTTGAATTTCGCGGCACTGGTTTTTCAGTGGGGGGGGGGGGGGTGTGCCGCTAGCGCCACGCTGATCCTAGACAGGTTAAGTCCATATTATGGCAAGAACAGCTAAAATAAGCAAAGAGAAATGGCAGCCCATCATTACTTTAATACATGAAGGTCAGTCAGTTCATTAGATTTAACTGCACCGCAGATTGGAGCCTAAATAAATGCTTCCAAAGTAAATGAGTTCAAGTAACAGATACATCCCAACATCACCTGTTCAGAGTCTGTGTGAATCAGGCCTTCATGGTCGAATTGCTGCAAAGAAACCACATCTAAATGACACCAATAATAAGAAGAGACTTGCTTGGACCAAGAAATACGAGCAATTAACATTAGAATGTGGAAATCTGTCCTTTGGTCTAATGAGTCAAAATTTGAGAGTTTTGGTTCCAACCGCCGTGTCTTTGTGAGACGCAGAGTAGGTGAACGGATGATCTCAGCATGTGTGGTTCCCATCGTGACGCATGGAGGAGGACGTGTGATGGTGTGTTTGTGCTTTGTTGGTGACACGGTCAGTGATTTATTTAGAATTCAAGGCACACTTAACCAGCATGGCTACCACAGCATTCTGCAGCAATACGCTATCCCATATGGTTTGTGCTTAGTGGGACGATCATTTATTTTATTTTTTTTTGTATTTTTTTAAGGGGTGGATCAGCTTAATATTGCGGAAAGAATGTTGCTTCCATCAATGTAATTGTCTGCATCATTTACAATCCCCTATATTTTTGGGGGGTAAATATATACATCCATATACACACATGCATGCATACATATACACATATATACATACACATACCTATATAGATATACATATTTCTTTAAGAATATACCTTTATTTTTCCCCATAAACCCTACCACCCTCCCACCAATTGGAGTAAACTAATAAACACTTAGGCTTCTACCTTCAGTTTATACATATTATACACATTTTACAAACAATCTATTTTACAATAGTTATATTTTGTTTGTTTTTAGTCCTTCCTCTATTTCTGATGTCCATCCAGTTTGATTTCTATTTGTAACTGTGCTATTTCACAAGATGTCTGAAACTATATACATTTTACAGATCCCGTATGTTTTACATTGGTTATCTTGTTATTAGTCCCACCCTTCAGCTCCATTCAACCCCTCCCATCTATCTCTCAACATCATCCATTTTGGATTTCTATTTGCCATATATTTTTCAACTGTGCTGTGATGCTTCACAAAAGTATTGAACCTTTCTATTCTCATAGCTTCTACAGATTGTAAATTAAAAATATATATTTTTTCTAAAATAATTATTATATTATTGATTGATTGACTATGGCTTTTCAAATCATCCAGTATTGCTATCTGCAGCGTTAGTTCTAGGCAAATGTTGCAATTCTTCAGCCATGCCTGGACCTGTGACCAAAACAAGCTACGTATGGAGAGTACCAAAATAAATTATCTAATGACTTCCTCCTCAAGGCAGAATCTGCAGAGCTGGGAAGATTGTATCCCCCATATATATAACATTCTATTGGTTGCACGAATGTTGTATAGTAATTTCAATTGAAAAATTAGAAGTTTTGTGTCCGGCGTTGTTTTGCGTATCAAATCATAAACCATGTGCCATGGAAATGGGTACATCGAAAATCTCTTTCCAACTATTTTGCAATTTACATGGCACAGCTGTCAGTTTTTTGGTCCTTAAATGAAATTGGTATATGTTTTTATTTATCACACATTTCTTTAACCTTTTATGTTCTTTAATACAAGGCCGACAGACAAGATCCTTACTTTTTTCCCCTTCTACTTGCCTCTTCCATTTTTTGTGGTAATGCTGCAAATAATTGGTTGTAATTTTGGATAGAGCAGACATTTCCATATGTCTGTGTTAGCTGCATGTGTGACATAACTCCACTAGTCCTATTTATGATATCATTCACTAAAATTATACCTTTTTTATCAATTAGTGTATTTGAGTTTAACCACAATATTTGTTGTATTATTTGTTCTGTCTTTTCAGGTGGATTAAACTGAAATTGCAACCAACTTTCTAAGGCTTGTTTAAAAAATAATGATATTTTGAAAATTATTTCCCCTTCAAACAACCGAAAGTGAGCAGGTGTAATCTGAATAAAGGGAAAAAGGCCATTCTTGAGCATAGGATGAGACATTCCTACCAATTTACTAGAGAACCAGTTTGGATTTAAGTATAACTTTTGAATTACTGATGCCTTTAGTGAGAGGTCCAATGCTTTAATATTTAATAATTTCTGCCCTCCGAACTCATATTCGTTATATACATAATCCTTTTACATTTTGTATTGCTTGCAATTCCAAATAAAATGTCATATTTTTTGTTCATAGAATTGAATAAGCAGGTCA
Source organism: Salvelinus fontinalis (assembly GCF_029448725.1). NCBI lineage: Eukaryota > Metazoa > Chordata > Actinopteri > Salmoniformes > Salmonidae > Salvelinus > Salvelinus fontinalis. The sequence continues at coordinate 1,268,737 of NC_074706.1, read as the reverse complement.
CTAGGTGTAGGCAAAACCATAAACATATAGGTAAACTGTGATATGACTAAATAGTTAATCAGGATGATTTTTCCACAAATAGACAGGTATTTTCCTTTCCACGGTAGCAAGATCTTATCTATTTTTGCTAACTTTCTATAAAAATGTATTGGAGTGAGATCATTTCTATCTTTTGGGATTTGTATACCGAGTATGTCAGCATCTCCGTGAGACCATATAATTGGTCAACTACATGGTAATGTAAATTGTGATTTTTTTTGTGATCCAATACGTTATCATAATTAGGTTTTTATCCAGAGAGGATAGCAAAGGTATCTAGATCCTCTACGAGGCTGTGGAGAGATTCTAATTGTGATTTTAAAAGAAAACATGAATCGTCAGCGTACAGTGACACCTTAGTTTTTAAGCCACGGATTTCTGATCCCTTAATATTATTGTTTGATCTAATTTTAACAGCTAACATTTCTATGGCAATAATAAATAGATATGCCGATAGTGGACAACCTTGTTTAAATCCTTTAGATAGTTTAAAACTTTCTGAGATGTAGCTGTTATTTACTATTTTACACCTAGGGTTACTATACATAATTTTAACCCATTTCATAAGAGATTTCCCAAAATTGAAATATTCTAGGCATTTATATATAAACTCCAGTCGTACTTTATCAAAAGCCTTTTCAAAATCAGCTATGAAAACCAGGCCTGGTGTCCCCGATATTTCATAGTGTTCTATTGTTTCCAGTACTTGTCTTATATTATCTCCAATGTATCTTCCATGTAACAAACCTGTCTGATTAGGATGAATAATATCTGACAATACTTTTTTAATTCTATGCGCCAAGCATTTTGCTAGGATTTTTGCATCACAACACTGAAGTGTAAGAGTTCTCCAATTTTTTAAATGGACTGGATCTTTATACATACCACTTGGGTCCTGTTTGAGTAATAATGATATAAGACCTTCTTGTTGCGTGTCTGATAATCTACCATTTATATAGGAGTGGTTAAAACATGCTAATAATTGTCCTCTGAGTATATTAAAAAACGTTTTGTATACTTCGACTGGTATGCCATCCAGCCCTGGAGTTTTCCCATCCTTAAAGGCCCCAATTGCATCAAGAAGATCCTCCTCTGTAATTTGGCCTTTACATGATTCTTTCTGTACAGATGTTAATTTTACAGAATTATTAGGAAAAAATCCATACCATTAGTTTCAGTTAGTGGTCCTGGAGGAGACTGAAACGAAAATATATTCTTAACTTCTCTAGGGTAGGGGGCAGCATTCGGAATTTTGGATGAAATGCATGCCCAAATTAAACGGCCTGTTTCTTGGGCCCAGAAGACATGATATGCATATAACTGGTATATTTAGATAGAAAACACTCTAAAGTTTCCAAAACTGTTAAAATAGTATCTGTGAGTTTAACAGAACTGATTTGGCAGGCGAAAACCTGAGAAAAATCCATTCAGGAAGTATTTTTTTGGGAGGGTTTGTAGTTTTCTATTCAATGCCATTACAGTATCCCTTGACTTAGGACTCAACTTGCAGTTTCTATGCCTTCCACTAGATGTCACCAGTCTTTAGAATGTGTTTCAGTCTTGTATTCCGAAAAATGAGGAAGTAAGAGCAGTCTGAATGAGTGCACCCTAAAGTTTCACTGAGCTTTTTCCTACGCAACCTGAGGTTTGAATATAAACATCGTTTGACATGTTTCTATGAACTTTACGGATACAATTTGGATTTTTTTTGTCTTCCTGTTTTGACTGCGTTTCAGCCTGTGGATTACTGAAGAAAACACGCAAACAATTTTTTTTATCTCTATTTAATTTCAATTAATTTTATCTCTATTTCTAAATTGTGTAACTGTTCTATCTGGCTGGCTACTGTTTGTAATGATTTGTCTTCTGGGCTATGTTCTCATACTCGTAACGTATGCTTTCGCCGTAAAGCATTTTTTAAATCTAACACAGTGGTTGGATTCACAAGAAGTTAATCTTTAAACCTATGTAAAATATGTTTTGTTTTCTGAATTTTTATAATGAGTATTTCTGTATTTGAATTTGGCGCCCAGCAGTTTCACTGGCTGTTGAAGTGACGCTACCGTCTCACGTGCCCAAGAGAGGTTAACTTCTTTGGTATATGTGGGACGCTAACATCCCACTTGGCCAAAAGCCAGAAAAAAATGCAGCGCGCCAAATTCAAATATATTACTATAAAAATCAATCTTTCATGAAATCACACATGAAAGACCCCAAATTAAAGCTACACATGTTGTGAATCCAGCCAACATGTCTGATTTCAAAAAGGATTTAGGGCGAAAGCACACCAAATGATTATGTTAGGTCAGTACATAGCCACAGAAAAACACAGCCATTTACCCAGCCAAAGATAGGAGTCACAAAAAGCATAAAGAGATAAAATGAATCACTAACCTTTGATCTTCATCAGATGACTCTCATAGGACATCATGTTACACAATACATGTTTTGTTCGATAATGTGCATATTTATATCCAAAATCTTAGTTTACATTGGCGCCATGTTCAGAAATGCCTCCAAAATATCCGGAGAAATTGCAGAGAGCCACATCTAATAACAGAAATACTCATCATACACTTTGTGAAAGATACATGTTTTACACAGAATTAAAGATACACGTGTTCTTAATGCAACCGCTATGTCAGATTTCAAAAAAACCTTACGGAAAAAGCACACCATGCAATAATCTGAGACGGCGCTCAGATATAACAACATTTCTCTGCCATGTTGGAGTCAACAGAAATACGAAATTACATCATAAATATTCCCTTACTTTTGATGAACTTCATTAGAATGCACTCCAAGGAATCCTAGTTCCACAATAAATCGTTGTTTTGTTCGATAATGTTACCTTGAAGAATAGTTATTGTTTAGCTAGCAAAAGTAGCTACTTTTGCTAGCATGTTTAGTACACATGTCCAAACGCTCGCGCAGATCCAGGCGAACGTCGGACGAAAACTTCAAAACGTTATATTACAGGTCGAATAAACTTGTCAAACTAAGTCGAGAATCAATCTTCAGGATGTTGTTATCATAAATATTAAATAACGTTCCAACCGGAGAATTCCTTTGTGTCTACAGAAGTAATGGAACGCAAGGCGAAATAATTTGGAATGCGCATGACCAAGAACTGGTACTCTGCCAGACCACTGACTGACACACCTCCCATCCGGCCCCACATCACAATAGAGGCTTCATTCAACGACTGTTGACATCTAGTGGAAGGCGTAGGAAGTGCAAACAGATCCATATCTTACTGGGATTTGAATAGGCAATGAGTTGAAAATCGACAGCCTCAGAAATCTCACTTCCTGTTTGGATGTTTTCTCAGGTTTTTGCCTGCCATGTGTATTCTGTTATACTCACAAACATCATTCAAACAGTTTTAGAAACTTCAGAGTGTTTTATATCCAATAGTAATAATAATATACATATATTTGCATCTGGGACAGAGTAGGAGGCAATTCACACTGGGCACGCTATTCATCCAAAAGTGAAAATGCTGCCCCCTATCACAAAGAAGTTTTAAAGTACTTTACTTCCTCTTTCAAAATATCATTTGGTGAATCATGCGTGACTCCATCATTTGTAACAAGTTTTAATACATTTTTTGGTAGATTTTCTATATTGAAGATTGAAAAAGAATTTGGTGCATTTTTACCCATATTCCATCCAGTTCACTTAATTTTTATAATATATTACACTGGATCTTTCTTGAATAAGTTCCTCCATTTCTTTTAGTTTTTCCTCTAACTTATTCTGTGCCTCTATGGTACAGTTTTTTTTGCTATCTAACTGTACTGTTAGTCCGTCAATTTCCTCTGTTAATGTGGACTCTTTTGATCAAAATTGCTTTTGTTTTATAGATGAGTACTGAATTGCATGGCCTCTAAAGGCACATTTAAAAGTGTCCCATACAATAAGGGGATCTGCTGTACCTGTGTTATGTCTAAAAAAGTCAGTTATAAATTCTTCTGTCCTAGTTTTTATCATCAATTTATCATCTAGTAATATATATGCTAATTATGTGATGATCCGACCGCATTCTGTCCCCTATCAACACTTTCATAACTTTTGGTGCCAGAGAGAATGGCATAAGAAAGTAGACAAGATGACTAGTTAGATTAAGCATCCGCCATGTATATCTCACTAGGTCAGGATATTTAAGTCTCCATATATCCAATAATTCCAATTTATCCATGACATTCATGATTTCCTTAAGTGCCTGAGGGTGATAGTTTGTAGTGTGATTTCCTTTCCGGTCCATAGAAGTATTTAAAACCGGATTAAAATCACCCACCATAATAATAGACTCTAGTGTTGCTTGTAGAGTTGATCAATTCTTATATTATATTTTTTTGCTAGGCCATTACAATTGTAAGGGAAGTCCCCCCCCAATTGTACAATATAACATGGCAAGTTATTGGCACCGAGCGGAGCATATACACGATGGACAAGTACACTACTTCTGGCGGTGTTTCATCCAAAGCTGATGGCAAATGCCATGCTGCAAATGAGCTGTGTAACACTCCAAAATTCCTATAGTGGGCGAATGTGTTCTATCTAAATTTTTCATAGGCTTTGTGTAACGCAAGTCAAGACCCAAGAGTAAAATTTTGACACCAAAGAATGCACGTTACATTTGCAATATGATTCAACATCACATCATATTGCAAATGTAACGGGCATTTGCAATATGAAAAACATCACATCATATTGCAAATGTAACGTGCATTCTCTTAAATACTTTAGAAATGCAAAAGTCAACGTCCTGATGACCTCAGGATGGCCGGGCAGTGATAGTGGTTCCTCTCCATCGCTCGTTGTTTGAAATTTCATCATGTCGATTTTGGTGATGGTACCCCCGCGTTGAAACATATTGCAATTGTACAAAAGTCAACTAGCAAGTCGGTGTCCATGAGTCAATTGGATATTGTCAGACACCAAACTGATACCATCTGACACCAAACTCACTTTTTCCAACTCCTTTAGAAGCCAACTATAACATATTTCAGAGCAGGCCCAAAATTCACAGCGCCTTCTCTTTAAACCATAATAAAACAAATAATACGTAGTTATGTTCTAGCTGCGGGTCCAATTTTCACATTATGTTTAGCCCTATGTGAGGCGACCTCGAATCCCAAGTTTCGGCTCGATAGGTCATTCGGTGCCCGAGCAAAACCCTAATTGGTGCTGAAATTCCACTTTTTTCATTGCCTTGCTACGGGGTGCTTGAATGAGCAATCAAGCAGGCTCGTTGGGGTTTGTCTCTATGGGCCGAGCCGGTTTCAATGCACCTAGTCTTGAGACTCTGGGACGTTTCTAAATGTCGTCAGTTTCGTTGAGCTCAAAATGAATTGAAAACACTGCAAATACACAAGGCTTTTTATTGGTCCGAGAACCTTCTAGAGCCACATAAATCACCGTGCACAATCGACCCGAGGTCTAGAACAGGTTTGTAAATTTTCAGAACTCTAGGTCTGACGGTTCTTTAAAAGTTCAAACAAAAGTAACTACTACATGCACTGTCTGCCTCTTAGCCTCTCAGTGTCCCTCCATCATTTCTGTGTGGGTGTGTATTTTTTATTTTTTTAAAAATCTGATGGGATGAATGACTGATTTACAGTTCAGGAGGGTTGTCTATTCACATATATGAAGTTTTGGAAAGATTTGACATTTTTAACCCTTTGAAACAGCCCATTTGACACCAATTATGGCACTTCCGGTTGGCACAGGAAGCTGAAAATAAACACATATCATCACTGGAGTATGCTGTTACAGAATCCTGAGTTTAAAGTTTGTATGTTACAAATTGACTGATTTACATAGGGTTGAAGGCACTATTTCTCTCAAACTGCAGGTTGGGTATGGCAAACACTTTTAGGGTGATTTAACCACTTCCGGTTGCTCCAGGAAGCTTAGAATCGACACAGGTAGACCTCATGGTGGCTTGATGGACTGACATCAAAGACAGGTTCATAAGACAATCATAACCCACATAGGCTTTAGGTTGAATTTAGAGGTGCAGTCAATGTATTCCAATGGGGAGACATTTCATTGTAAACTATTTGATGTAAACACCTTCTTTTAACTGTGAAGGGTTAATACCACAAGGTCAGGGTTAGGCTTGCACAGATCGGAAGGACCTTAAGAACACTCCTGAGGTGAAATTGTGTTTCTAACCTTAACGGTTCTCTCTCTGTGTCCCAAAAGCAAATGAAATTGACATTGAGGTCAAAAGGTCATTTGTGTCCGTTCTCTTGTAACGGTCGCTGCGCTCAGACCGAGCGAGCTACGGTCAAGCGGGGCATCTCGTTGAACTCGGCACGGCCTAGAGATAATAGTAATGCCATTGTGGGCTTTGTGTTTCTTTAAGCACCGTACTTTTTCACTCCACCCTTCCTTTTTGTGTGTGTGTGTTTGTGTGAGAGAGCTTTTCTTTGACATCTGTTGGGAAAAATGACTGATTACAGTTCATGAGGGTTGTCTAATCACACAAGTGAAGTTTTGAAAAGATCTGACCTTTATTACCCTTCAAACCTGACCCTGTGGCACCATTTTAAGGTACTTCCAGTTGACATAGGAAGCTGAAATTGAACACATACCCTCCTTGGGGTAGGCTCTTATATAATATTGAGTTTTAAGTCTTTATGTTAAGAACTGACTTATTTAAAGAGGGTTAAATAAGTGTGTGTCATTTCATAAAATCATATAAAATCACAGGATTCTCGCAGAGCTTCGAGACCCACTTTAAAAATGTACGTCTAAACACACTGCAACTGGATCTGTGAATTTTTGGAGAAAAAAAATTCCTCTTTGTGAACATCACCAAACGGTCAATGTACGATTTCTCTTAAATTACGATAGATAAATGTCTGGTTCTTTTTTTCCTGACACCGTATGCTTATGTACTTTGACATGAAGCGGTCAAATTAGCACCCTACTTGCGTTTTAACCCTTTAATCCCAGAAAAATGGCCATAACTCAAAAAAGGCCGAGGTCTCGACGCCATCTTGTTCGGGGCCAACTGCCCATTACTCCAAACCTACGCTCGCCGAGTTTCGTCTTCGAAATATTTTCAGTTTAGGAGAAAAGGCCGCACTCTTTGCCACGTGCTCGTGCGCCTGCAATATGATTTATTTTCCCTCTTGTGGGAATTTTCGAGAATGCAGAAAAAAGTCAAAAATTTGTCATTTTTATAAAACGGAAACCGAAAGTCCGAGACGTTTTTTTGAGTGACTTCCTGAAAGAGCTCTCCGCCGCCCACGGCCCGACGCCGTCCGCGATTTTCTGCGACGTCGCAAGACGTCAGGTAAGGGACCGTACATTTGCAATGGGACTTTCTTCACTAACCATACGGCTCCCGTCTCAGAGTTCCCTTAACCTGTCTAGGATCAGCGTGCCGCTAGCGGCACCCCCCCCCCCCAACTGAAAAACCAGTGCCGCGAAATTCAAAAAATATATATTTTTAAAATATTTAACTTTCACACATTAAAGTCCAATACAGCTAATGAAAGACACAGATCTTGTGAATCCAGTCAACATGTCCGATTTTTAAAATGTTTTACAGGGAAGACACAATATGTAAAGATGTACATCTATTACCTAAAAACACATTAGCATAATCCACCATCTTTTATTTGTCCACCAACACCAGTAGCCATCACCAATTCGGCTAAACTAAGATATTTATAGCCCCTAACCAACAAAAAAACTCATCAGATGACAGTCTGATAACATATTTATGGTATGGGATAGGTTTTGTTAGAAAAAAGTGCATATTTCAGGTAGATGGCATAGGTTACAATTGCACCCACCGTCACAAATGGAATAGAAAAACTACATTGAGCAACGTGTTTACCTACTTACTAATCATCAAACATTTCGTAAAAATACACAGCATACACTAATCGAAAGACACAGATCCTGTGAATACAGACAATATTTCAGATTTTCTAAGTGTCTTACAGCGAAAACACAATAAATCGTTATATTAGCATAGCACATAGCACATAGCAGCCCAGCATTGATTCTAGCCAAAGTGAGCGATAACGTCAACATCGCCAAAAATATATTAATTTTTTCACTAACCTTCTCAGAATTCTTCAGATGACACTCCTGTAACATCATATTACACAATCCATATAGAGTTTGATCGAAAATGTTTATATTTAGCCACCAAAATCATGGTTAGACAATGTGAAATGTAGCTCAGCTGGTCAGAAAATGTCCTTGCGCCACTTAGACAGTGATCTACTCTTATACATAAATACTCATAAACGTGACTAAAAAATATAGGGTGGACAGGGATTGATAGACAATTTAATTCTTAATACAATTGCGGAATTACATTTTTTAATTTATCCTTACTTTTCAATACAGTTTGCGCCAACCGAAGCTACGTCAAAAAACATGGCGTCCTAAGCCACTAAAATGTTTCGACAGAAACACGATTTATCATAATAAAAATGTCCTACTTTGAGCTGTTCTTCCATCAGTATCTTGGGCAAAGGATCCTTTCTTGGGAGTAATCGTCTTTTGGTGGAAAGCTGTCCTCTTGCCATGTGGAAATGCCAACTGCGTTCGGGATGAACTGAAAAGCGTGCCCAGCTATTCACATCGTTTCAAAAATAAATGTCCCAAAATCGCACTAAACGGATATAAATTGCTATAAAACGCTTTAAATTAACTACCTTATGATGTTTTTAACTCCTATAACGAGTGAAAAGATGACCGGAGAAATATAACAGGCTAAACTAACGCTTGGAACAGGAGCGGTCGGTGTCCTCCACGCGCGTTACGCACCAAGAAAAGACTTGCTAGCTACAGGGTTTTTTAATTTATAGGGCCTGTGAACGCGCAATCGACCCCATTGGAATCGTCATCACGTAAAGGCATCCAGGGGAAGACGTAAGAAGTGTCCGTATAGTCATAGCAATAACAGTCCCCTTTTAACTGACTTCAGAACAGTGGCCAACATTTCTGAAATCTGACTCCATGTCAGGGAAATTGCTGTAGAATGGGCTCTGTTCCACTTAGAGACAAAATTTCAACTCCTATATAAACTATAGACTGTTTTCTATCCAATAATAATAATAATATGCATATTGTACGATCAAGGATTTTGTGGGAAGCCGTTTCAAAAATTACCCAATTAGCATAAACAGTCTCAACAGCGCCCCCATCCTCAACAGGTTAAGGTATGTAACTGGCTATACTTATTTCACCATAATGAGACTCAACTTTCAAGTCTATTTATAAAAATATATGTTTGTAAACATACCATTAAAAAGTAACATGATGATTGAGTGTCTATAAAGCTGTAACATGATATTTGCATTGCTAGTAAGTAAACCTCCAATTGGTCCACACTATTCCACCCGCTAAAAGCACGCCTCATCCTGACTTGGGTTGTCATCCCAATGCTCGGCAGACCACCCCCGACCCCCCCCCGTATCCCATAGCCCTGAAAAGACTGGGATCCATCCTTCGAAAAGAGCACACAGTGCCATTTACAGAACAGAATTATATCAACTGCAAAATGCATTTCCATCGCCCTCCCCTCGATTATTAAATATAGACATTAAAATATATATACGTATATATATATTTTAAGAATCCTGTTTCTTATTTTCCATAATTAGCTATTAATATTTGTAGTAATGTAGGCAATTTATGAAAATGATTTTACCTCTCACCAGTCTTGCAATTACCAAAATTACATTATTACAAGCAATTATTATATTAGCGAACAACTGTTGTGAATCATCCTCTATTGTCCCTAACATCTTTTACTCCTTCACAACAGTTGTGGGATACGCACATACACCCACACAATCATACACACTCAACCCTTTCCCCCACACAACCATAGGCTCACATTCTCAACAGTTGCACCATCCCAGAGCCCCTCAAGAAAGGTATTGATTTACAAATGCATATACAGTTGCAGCTGTATGAGAAGACCTGCAAGACCAAAAATGGGCAGAAATTGTGATTTCATTAACCATTGTCACATCCTAGATGATGGGTGTCAAATGTACACATTTTCCCTGAAACACCCACAATAGGGTCCCCCGTATTGACCATATTCCCAAGCATCTCCGTGCAGTCAGACTTTTGATTTTGTGCCACCAGGGCCACAATAATATACCCCCTCTTTGAATGTCCGAGTGTGACCACGTCCCCATGGGTTACTGCAGCTAGTGTTGCCAGCACTGCCACTGCCTGGGTGGGGGCACCCCACAGGAATCCCCACCGACTAGGTACAAGGTCGTCAAGGTTCTCATTAGCAGCTTTGAGAACTTCCTTGTACAGTATGCTCTCCCTTTAGGGGGCTTCGGCTTTGCAGGACCAACCCTGCCAAGCAGGCTCAGAATCTTGAAGAGGCAGTGCTGCTCTAGGTCTCTGACCGCATTTTGGCTGCATACAGACCACTTACAGCAGGCCCATAAAACAGTTAGGGACTTCTCCTTAGTATCTGGGTCATTCAGGTGGGTGTCTAGGGTATAGGGTAAAAGTTTAGGGTAAAATAAAATAATTCACACACACCACACCATCCACACTGTGCCTTCTGTTTACTGAGTTTTTATCTTCACCATGTTGAATTAGTGCTTTTGTGTTCCAATTAGTAATATTTGAAGATATATAGAAAAGCTATATTTTTTATTGTATTGTTACAATCCATAACCGGGCTAGAATTGTGTTTTATTATTTTCATCGTCTATAAGAACTTTGTCATTTTTAAAATAACCATGGAGTAGTCTTTGTATCTCTGAACAACTGGTTATCAATATATAGTTTATCAATGACGAGAGCTACTCGTTTCCCTTTTAATCTATTTTCCTTGAGAATTGATACAGACCTTTACGCCGTTCTGCAATTTCCTTCGGGAACTGGTCATTCATGCCAGTTATGGTCCCAGTAAGTCTTTTACCCAGGCTTTTAACCATTATTTTATCTTTAAAGGAAGCAAATTTGGCAACGATTGGGCGTTTATACCTTTGCCCTCTCTGTCCGAAGCGGTGTACACGTTCGAGTTAGATTCCTTAGCTTCGCGTGGAATCTGAAGCGCTGTAAGGAGGAACTCTCTAACTGCAGATTCAGGAACTTCTCCTTCTTTCTCTTGTATACCTGTAAGTACCAGATTCTCTCTCATGGACCTGGTCTGTATGTCCAGTAAGGCTTCCCTCAGAACGGTGTTCTCCTTTTTAAGTTCATTCACTTCGGTTTCAATCTTATTGACTGTCCCTTTTAACTTGTGTGTTTCCTTCTCCAATGTCTCAGATTTTTCATCACTCATCTCTAGGCTTGCCTTCAACTATTTTATATCCTTACTAACTAATTCAAGAATACCCAGTTTGTCATTTATTGATTTTAACAGATCGGTTTCGACCTTTACCATTCCCGGTGGTGAAAATATTAAATCGTCTGTGTCTGTAGAAGAGTCACGTTTCCGTTTTGAAATCGGTTCCCCTGTCTTACTCTCCGTCATGTTTGGGTGTTGCTTGTTTTCGTAATATTTGTTGATAAATGTCTCTAGTCTTAAGATTTGTTTAGTGTTATTATCCAGATTGAAGGTTATCACCCATCTAATTGTGTAGTGCTAATATTTAGTCTAACTAGCCGATATTGAATCTTACGTTTTTATCTTGAGGTGCTCTACATAACTACGTTCAGTCCGCCCATTACCTGTCTCAGTCCCGCCTTCCTATCATTTGTTTAGGACAATGATCCAACACACCTCCAGGCTGTGTGAGGGCTATTTGATCAAGAAGGAGAGTGATGAGTGCTGCATCAGATGACCTGGGCTCCACAGTCACCCGACCTCAACCCAATTGAGATGGTTTGGGATGAGTTGGACCGCAGAGTGAATGAAAAGCAGCCAACAAGTGCTCAGCCTATGTGGGAACTCCTTCAAGACTGTTGGAAAAGCATTCCAGGTGAAGCTGGTTGAGAGAATGCCAAGTGTGCAAAGCTGTCATCAATGCAAGGGTTGGCTACTTTGAATAATATAAAATATATTTTGATTTGTTTAACACTTTTTTGGTAACTACATGATTCCATATGTGTTATTTCATAGTTTTGATATCTTCACTATTATTCTAAAATGTAGAAAATAGTAAAAATAAAGAAAAACCCCTGAATGAGTAGGTGTGTTCAAACTTTTGACTGGTACTGTATATCACGTAATAGTTGTTGTCAATGTTAAGATTTATAGTTCATTATATAGCATTGCATGTAGGCTCTACACAAATATCTCTCTCTCTCTACCTCTACCTCTCTCATGTTGATGGTTGGATACAGTTCTGAAAGGTTAAGTGATGATTCCACCTAGTGGTTAAAGTGAGAGATGAACTCACCATGAACTCAACATAGAGGTGAAATAGTGGTATTACACACTTGTCTACGGGTTTTTTCTCAATTCATCTTTCCTCGGTTCCTCCTCGCTTCCTCTCTCCTCCCCTCCTTCTCAAAACACATTGGATAATACAATCGTCGGAGAGGGACCTTGGACCTTCTCCTCTAATAGGGTTGAGCAGAAGGAGAGGTGATAAGAGAAGAGGAATCAAGGAAAGACTATTGAGATAGAGCCTTTGAGGAAGAAGAACATTTGAATTAATGATGGACAGAGAAAAAATCATGTTATGATAAGATTTAGATGAATGTGTAGACATACTGTGCTCTAAAATGCTTGTATTCTGCTAAATATACTCATAATTTTCTAGATTTTTTTTCATGATCGATTATTATCATCAATCACTTTTATAATAAGAAGAACAAAGGCACAGATTAGTAAATAAAGGAACAGTGTCCTCTGAGTTCTACCAGCTTCATGATTGAATGTGATTGGATCTTTATAAAAGTGTGACCTGCAGTTGGGCAGAACAGAACTTAGGACACACACACATTCACAAACGCACACACGCCTGTGAAGTTCCCCTTTAAAACCTCGGAAAAAGACGCAGACATAGATATATCCTACACTTCTGAATATTTCTTCACGCTGATGTCACACACACACAGCATAGACAGGAAAAAAGGCCCCTATATGGCCATCGATGGCCAGTCACGGAGTGCAAGCTACTGTGACTTCCTTATGAACAATGTTACGAACAGGCCTTGCGAAATATGACTTCCTGCTTGAATCTGATTGGATTCTATCAACTGCAGTCGACCACAGACAGAGAGGTACCAGTGGAGACGCACATCAGAGTAACTACTCAACTACTAGTAATCATACAGTAGATATTACCATTAGGAGTCAGTTAGAAAGGTAATCATACAGTAGATATTACCATTAGGAGTCAGTTAGAAACGTAATCATACAGTAAGTTAATACCGTAAGTAAAAGTAAGTTAGAATCATAGATATTACAATTCCAGGTCAGTCAGACTCTATTAGTTCATTCATTGATTGATTTGGGTAATCATTGATATCCGGTACGGTTGGTTAAGATGGCCAACTATGTCAACAAACAGGTGATTGAATTAAACAAAGTTAATGAAGAAAACCGGAACAGAGCAACGACGAGCGTGAAGACTGAGACCCATCTCTCAGGTAAGGACAACTAATTAGCTATTTTTCTCTCTCTCTCACACACACGGACGCACGCCCGCCTGCAGGCATAGATGAACCAAACACATGCACGCACACACACACAAATACCACATAAAAGAAAAACATACATAACATGTATATTTTTGAGTGTTCTGTCTTCAGGGTAGTTCAGTTGGTAAGGAGAGTGGAGTTTACAACATGCTGGGGTCACACACTAAAATGCATAATTTTTTCCCCTTCAATTACTGGAACTATTTTAATACGATCAATTGAAAACAATCTTTTAAAACAGCAACAAAGTGAACAGCCTGCCACTGTTTTTGGTAAACAGCTGAGGGGCTGGGGAAATTTAAGCACTCTCAAATTCATAGACAGAGCTCTGTATGTTCAGTGTAAGCTTGTTTTACTCTGGAATTGTAAATTATGGAATTGTACAAACTCTGTATATTTGGGAGATCCTACCAAATTCATATAGAAATGTGAGTTATAGATCTTTCATTCCCATTGAAAGCAAGTCTAAGAAGCGGTAGATCTGTTTTATGTGTTGCTTTTCTGTGCTTCCCTTTCTGAAGTTGCATTTTTGTATCTTTTACTTTAGGTTTTGTACAGCAACTTGAAACAGCAGAATATACAATATTTATTTTACACAATGAGTGCTTGTTTTGTCACATAAACACATTAGAATTTTAGCAACCAGGAATTGGCGGAGCGATTTCTGCATAGGTCATCTGGTTGAAACAATCATTTTGAGCTCATGGATGGTCAGTCCGTGCATACATAGCTCTGTCTATGCATTTTAGAGTGGTTATGTTTCTCCACTCAGTGTGTATTTGGGTCCTGATGGGGTTACATAGTTAAACTAAGCTCATGAGACATTTATAAGTTACATTCATGAAGAATGAATGGGTAAATATTATACATTTCAAAGTCCCAAAAATTGAGGCAGCAATCAAATATAGCCCTTTTAAATCATGCTTCAGCTATATTGTGTAATTTTGGCAATTTCTTCATAGGGTAGCTTCCTGTTTATCTGATGTGAGGTGACCACAAGTTTGAGCAAAGTGTTGTTGCCTACCCTAAATCAGGGGGAAACAAATGACGCAATGGAAATGTTTGGTTCTCAGAATTCTAATCATAATCGTTACTGATGTAGGATGATGGTGTGTGTGTGTGTGTGTGTGTGTGTGTGTGTGTGTGTGTGTGTGTGTGTGTGTGTGTGTGTGTGTGTGTGTGTGTGTGTGTGTGTGTGTGTGTGTGTGTGTGTGTGTGTGTGTGTGTGTGTTCCTCTGCAGATAGAAGACTAAGACTCTACAGGATGGCTGCTGTGTGTTTAGGAGTGCTGTGTGTTCTACAAGTCATTCTCAACATCTCCCTGAGACTGGCTTTCTGTGAGTGAAGCTGTGTCCCAAATGACACCCTAGTAGCTCTGTTCTTTTCGACAGTGCACTATGTAGGGAATAGAGTGCCATTTAGGTCCTTTTTCCGTTTGGGGCTGTTTTCCATTTTATAACGGACTACATGAACAGGGTCGATGGGGCAGATATGTATTTTATCATCACACTGTAGTTCTGTACTTAAAACCAACGATCACAATTCCTGTAGTTTGTCGTTTGTTTATGACGCACAAAAATAAACACACCTGTTGTAATGATGCAGTACAACGAAATGTGCAAGTTTACAATTTACAATTTATCCTTCCATTTCTACCGATCCGCGTGTCAGTTATGATTTTCATTAACACTTTTTAGTGGAACATTTTCATTTAGTAACGTATTTGTTTTTCAAAATAATTGTCACATGGTTAATAATACAGACCGGAATTGCATCATTTAGGAGACTTTCTTATCCAGAGCGACTTACAGGAGCAACTAGGAGTAAGTCCCTTAGTCAAGGGCACATCGACAGATTGTTCACCAAGTCTACCGCCCCAACGCTCTAAACCGCTATGCAACCTGCTGCTTCAGACCGGAATTAAAATAATAAAGATCTTAAAATACTGTAAGTCGCTCTGGATAAGAGCGTCTGCTAAATGACTAAAATGTCATGTAAAATGTAGAAATTCCACTAATAGGAGAGCACCAGCCTCTGCCATATGGACACATTTATACACCGTGATTCATTGGCATCTAAAGAAATGAGTGGATGAAGAGATATCCTAAGGCAATGTAGCAGTAGGCCAAGAACTTCCATTGTCAACTAGAACAAATAAATACAGAAAATATCCTGATGAAAAAATAGATTTATTCAATCGCATTCTCATGTGTGCCTCTCTTTCTACCTTGATCTATCATTAGTGAAGTGCAACATTGTATCAAATCAATCAACTGTATCCAGCCCAATTACTGTATATAGGAAGGTCCGTCCCGAAGCTAATGCTAGCGAACTTGCAACATTTTATCAACTAGTCTATTCCGGTCCTCAGAGTGTTATTCCGGTCCTCAGAGTGCTATTCCGGTCCTCGGAGTGTTTTGCTCCAGTGAGCTCAGGACAGACACAGCTGTTTTTGCTGGGAGGGAGATGTGCTCAGGTATTTTGTGAAATTTCCACTGGATATACGGGATCCTCAGAGCATGACATTTTGCTTTTTCACATTATCGAGGAGGAGAGTGTTGTAAAGATTTTTCAAATACTGTGAGAAAAGTATGCTGAATAGCTGTGTGAGGTGAAGAAAAAATGACTTAGAAGCTCAGCTAATTAGTAGTGCTGAGTTCACACGATCAGAAATCAGACATCCCCAAATGGTTACTTTCCTACATTTCGGCGGCAGGCCAGTTAGACTACTTCTATGCATGCTCTGGCTCTCTGGCTCCGTCAACATTAAGAGGACAGAGAAACCAGATACATGTTCATTGCTCAAGTGGAGCGCTGGACAAACTCGGCCATCAGGCTCTCCTCCAACAGCGTCATGTTGGCAGTGAACTCATCCAGGAGGAACAGAAACATACTGACATCATCCTGCATCTGAAAATCGGCAGAGATAGAGAGGGAAGGATGTCAAAGGAATTGTCCATAGAGCTCCAAGACAGGATTGTGTCGAGGCACAGATCATATGCTCCTATGCTTTAAAATTGTTTCTGACATTCTTCTGGTAACCAGTGCTTGACGGATCTGAGTACCGGCACCTCAAAAGTTCTACTGCTTGAGCTCCTGGTACTCTTATAGAATATCAGCTCAAATGTATTGTGGAGGTAACTGCACCTAAATGTAAACAGTACTGGAACCCAAAATGAGTAATGGGACCTATTTCAGCCAAAGTCAAGCACTGCCAGTAATGAAAACCATCAGTGCTCAAATGTGTTTCTTTTTCCAAAACTGTGAAAACAAAACTAAAAAACATCATCAGCTCATTTTGTTACGTTACAGCTTTATTCTAAAATGTATTTAATATTTTTTCCCTCATCAATCTACACACAATACCGCATAATGACAAATCGAAAATATGTTTTTTGAATTTTTTGCAAATTTATGGAAAATAACAAACAGAAATACCTTATTTGCATAAGTATTCAGACCCTTTGCTATGAGACTTGAAATTGATTTCAGGTGCATCCTGTTTCCATTCATTATCCTTGAGATGTTTCTACAACTTGATTGGAGTCCACCTGTGGTAATATCAATTGATTGGACATGATTTGGAAAGGCACACCCCTGTCTTTCAGATGACAGTGCATGTCAGAGCAAAAACCAAGACATGAGGTCAAAGGAATTGTCCATAGATCTCCGAGAAAGGATTGTGTGGAGGCACAGATCTGGGGAAGGGTACCAAGAAATATCTGCAGCATTGAAGGTCCCCAAGAACACAATGGCCTCCATCGTTCTAAAATTGAAGGAGTTTGGAACCACCAAGACTCTTCCTAGAGCTGGCCGCCCGGCAAATCTGAACGATCGGAGGAGAAGGGCCTTGGTCAAGGAGGTGTCCAAGAAACCGATGGTCACTCTAACAGAGCTCCAGAGTTCCTATGTGGAGATGGGAAAACCTTCCAGAAGGACAACAATCGCTGCAGCGCCAGACGGAAGACACTGCTCAGTAAAATGCACATGGCAGTCCGCTTGGCGTTCGCCAAAAGGCACCTAATGACTCTAAGACCATGAGAAACACGATTCGCTGGTCTGATGAAACCAAAATGGATTCTTTGGCCTGAATGCCAAGCGTCACGTCTGGATGAATCCTGGCACCATCCGTACGCTGATGAATGATGATGGCAGCATCATGCTGTAGGGATGTTTTTCAGCGGCAGGGACTGGACTAGTCAGGATCAAAGGATAGATGAACGGAGCAAAGTACAGAGAGATCCTTGATGAAATCCTGCTCCAGAGGGCTCAGGTCCTCAGACTGGGGCCGAGGTTCACTTTCTAGCAGGACAATGACCTTAAGCAAAACGCCAAAACAAAATGGGAGAGGCTTCGGGACAAGTCTCTGATTGTCCTTGATTGGCCAAGCCAGAGCCCGGACTTAAACCCTATTGAACACCTCTGGAAAGACCTGAAAATAGCTGTGCAGCGATGCTCCACATCCAACCTGACAGAGCTTGAGAGGATCTGCAGTGAAGAATGGCAGAAACTCCTCAAATATAGGTGTGCCAAGAATGTAGCGTCATACCCAAGAAATCTCAAGGCTGTAATCGCTACCAAAGCTGCTTCAACAAAGTACTGAGTAAAGGGTCTGAATACTTATGTAAATGTAATATTTACGTTTTAAATTTTTTTATGAAATTCCAAACATTTCTAAAAACTTGTTTTTGCCTTGTCATTGTGGGTTATTGTGTGTGGATTGATTAGAGGAGTAAACAATTCAATCAATTTTAGAATAAGGCTGTAACATAACAAAATGTGAAAAAAGTCAAGGGGTATGAATACTTTCCGATTGCACTGTATAAGCCTGGGATATCAACCACTCAAAGTTAGTGGGAGTGACCATAGAATTCTACGGGAGTGACCTTCTTGAGTAAAATATTTGCCATCATCATCCTTCAGCAAAACATTCCCCCTGGTCGTTGGTAGTTAATACAGCCACAAAGACTGTACTTCCGGCGCCGACTTCCGGCCACCTCGCTTAGCGTTCATAGGAAACTATGCAGTATTTCATTTTTTTATGTATTATTTCTTACATTGTTACCACAGGAAATCTTAAGTTTTGTTACATACAGCCGGGAGGAACTATTGGATATAAGAGCAACGTCAACTTACCAACATTACAACCAGGTATGCGACTTTCCCGAAGCGGATCCTCTGTTTGGTCCACCACCCAGGACAATGGATCGGATCCCAGCCGACGACCCAGAACAACGGCGCCGCAGAAGGGGCATACGGAGCGGTCTTCTGGTCAGGCTCCGTAAACAGGCACATCGCGTACCGCTCCCGAGTATACTACTCGCCAATGTCCAGTCTCTTGACAATAAGGTAGACGAAATCCGAGCAAGGCTTGCCTTCCAGAGAGACATCAGAGATTGTAACGTTCTTTGTTTCACAGAAACATGGCTCACTCGGGATACGTTATCAGAGTCGGTACAGCCACCTGGTTTCTTCATGCATCTTGCTGACAGAAACAAACATCTCTCTGGTAAGAATAAGGGCGGGGGTGTATGCCTTATGATTAACAACACACAGGAACTCAAGTCCTTTTGTTCACCTGACCTAGAATTCCTTACAATCAAATGCCGACCGCATCATCTACCAAGAGAATTCTCTTCGATTATAATCACAGTTGTGTGTATCCCCCCCTAAGCAGACACATCGACGGCCCTGAAAGAACTTCATTGGACTCTATGTAAACTGGAAACCACAAATCCTGAGGCTGCATTTATTGTATGTCACGTTCTGACCTTAGTTTATTTTTTATGTCTTTGTGTTAGGTTGGTCAGGGCGTGAGTTGGGGTGGGCAGTCTATGTTCTTTTTTCTAGGTTGTTTGTTTTCTATGTGTTTGGCCTGGTGTGGTTCCCAATCAGAGGCAGCTGTTTATCGTTGTCTCAGATTGGGAGCCATATTTAGGAAGCCTGTTTTCCATTGTGTGTTGTGGGTGGTTGTTTCCATTTCAGTGTTTTCAACATTCGGGACTGTTTCGGTTTTCATTTTGATTCTCTTGTTCTTTTTGTATTTTGTATTCATTATATTAAAAGATATTATGGATACGTACCACGCTGCACATTGGTCCGATATTTCCTACTCCTCCTCAGACGAAGAGGACAAAAGCCGTTACATTGTAGCTGGGGATTTAAACAAGTCTAATATGAAAACAACAACAATTTATCAGCATTACGAATGCGTGACCCGGACTGGCAAAACCGTGGATCTTTGTTACTGTAACTTCCGTGGCGCATACAAAGCCCTCCCCCGCCCTCCTTTCGGAAAATCTGACCACGACTCCATTTCGTTGCTCCCAGCCTATAGACAGAAACTAAAACAGGAAACGCCCATGCTCAGGTCTGTTCAACGCTGGTCCGACCAGTCGAATTCCACGCTTCAAGATTGCTTCGACCACGTGGACTGGGATATGTTCCGCATAGCGTCGGACAATAACATTGATGAATACGCTGATTCAGTGAGCGAGTTTATTAGCAAGTGCATCGGTGATGTTGTACCCACAGCAACTGTTAAAACATTCCCCAACCAGAAACCGTGTATTGATGGCAGCATTCACGCAAAACTGAAAGTGCGAACCACTGCTTTTAATCCGGGCAAGCTTAAGGGAAACAGGACCGAATACAAATAGTGTAGCTATTACCTCCGCAAGGTAATCAAACAAGCTAAGCGTGAGTATAGAGACAAAGTAGAGTTGCAGTTCAACGGCTCAGACACGAGAGGTATGTGGCAGGGTCTACAGTCAATCACGGACTACAAAAAGAAAACCAGCCCCATCGCGGACCACAATGTCTTGATCCCAGACAAACTAAACAACTTCTTTGCTCGCTTTGAGGACAGTACAGTGCCACCGACACGGCCCGCTACCAAAACCTGCGGGCTCTCCTTCACTGCAGCCAACATGAGTAAAACATTTAAATGTAAAAAGTTTAAACGCAAGGCTGCAGGCCCAGATAGCATCCTTAGCCGCATCCTCAGAGCATGCGCAGACCAGCTGGCTGGTGTGTTTACGGAAATATTCAATCAATCCTTATCCCAGTCTGCTGTTCCCACATGCTTCAAGAGGGCCACCATTGTTCCTGTTCCCAAGAAAGCTAAGGTAACTGAGCTAAATGACTATCGCCCCGTAGCACTCACTTTCGTCATCATGAAGTGCTTTGAGAGACTAGTCAAGGATCATATCACCTCCACCCTACCTGACACCCTAGACCCACTCCAATTTGCTAACCGCCCAGAAGTTTCACAGACGACCCAATTGCAATCACACTGCAGACTGCACACTGCCCTAACCCATCTGGACAAGAGGAATACCTGTAAGAATGCTGTTCATCGATTACAGCTCAGCATTTAACACCATAGTACCCTCCAAACTCGTCATTAAGCACGAGTCCCTGGGTCTCGACCCCGCCCTGTGCAACTGGGTCCTGGACTTCCTGACGGGCCGCCCCCAGGTGGTGAGGGTAGGAAACAACATCTCCACACCGCTGATCCTCAACACTGCGGACCCACACGGGTGCATTCTCAGCCCTCTCCTGTACTCCCTGTTCACCCACGACTGTGTGGCCATGCATGCCTCCAACTCTATCATCAAGTTTGCAGACGACACTACAGTGGTAGGCTTGATTACCAACAACAACGAGACAACCGACAGGGAGGAGGTGAGGCCCCTCGGAGTGTGGTGTCAGAAAAATAACCTCACACTCAATGTCAACAAAACAAAGGAGATGATCGAGGACTTCAGGAAACAGCAGAGGGAGCACCCCCCTATCCACATCAACGGGACAGTAGTGGAGAAGGTGGAAGTTTTAAGATCCACGGTGTACACATCACGGACAAACTGAATTGGTCCACCCACACAGACAGCGTGGTGAAGAAGGCACAGCAGCGCCTCTTCAACCTCAGGAAGCTGAAGAAATTTGGCTTGTCACCAAAAACACTCAAAAACTTTTACAGATGCACAATCGAGAGCATCTTGGTCGGGCTGTATCACCGCCTGGTAGGGCAACGGCTCCGCACATAACCGTAAGGCTCTCCAGAGGGTAGTGAGGTCTGCACAACGCATCAGCGGAGGCAAACTACCTGCCTTCCAGGTTACCTACACCACCCGATGTCACAGGAAGGCCAAAAAGATCATCAATGACAACAACCTCCCGAGCCACTGCCTGTACACCCTGCTATCATCCAGAAGGCGAGGTCAGTACAGGTGCATCAAAGCTGGGACAGAGAGACTGAAAAACAGCTATATCAAGGCCATCAGACTGTTTAAGAGCCATCACTAACATTGAGTGGCTGCTGCCAACATACTGACTCAAATCTCTAGCCTCTTTAATAATTAAAAATTGGATGTAATAAATGTATCACTAGCCACTTTAAACAATGCCACTTTATATAATGTTTACATACCCTACATTACTCATCTCATATGTATATACTGTACTCTATACCATCTACTGCATCTTGCCTATGCCGTTTGTCCATTGCTCATCCATATATTTTTAATGTACTTATTCATTCATTTACACTTGTGTTTATAAGGTAGTTGTGAAATTGTTAGATTACTTGTTAGATATTACTGCATGGTCAGAACTAGAAGCACAAGAATTTCGCAACACTCGCATTAACAGATGCTAACCATGTGTATATGACAAATACAATTTGATTTGATTTGATTATGGCTAAGCACATTTCCGCAATTTCTCTTCTTAAAATGTGCTTTTAAATCTAACCCTAAATCTAAGTTTGATGCGTTGGCCTACCAAACCTTCCCGAGCATTTGGGCGGAAGTGTCTGGGAACAAGATTAGGTGTAATGTGACTAAAATGACTTAACTTTAGAGCTTGCTTCATCCTTCAGCACAGCATGTCACCCTTTATACGTTTATATCATATTCAACATTGTGGGTGATGTCACATTTGACATGAGTGATTATGTTTTTATTTATTTTTATTTCACCTTTATTTAACCAGGTAGGCTAGTTGAGAACAAGTTCTCATTTACAACTGCAACCTGACCAAGATAAAGCAAAGCAGTGTGACAGAAACAACAACACTGAGTTACATGGAATAAACAAGTGTACAGTCAATAACACAATAGAAAAATAAAGAAAGTCTATACACAGTGTGTGCAAATGGCATGAGGAGGTATGGCAATAAATAGGCCATGGTAGCAAAGTAATTACAGTTTAGCAGATTAACACCAGAGTGATAGATGAGCAGATGATGGTGAGCAGATGATAGTGTAAAAGTAGAGATACTGGTGTGCAAAAGAGCAGCAAAGTAAATAACAACAATATGAGGATGAGGTAGGTAGATTGGGTGGGCTATTTACAGATGGACTATGTACAGCTGCAGCGATCGGTTAGTTGCTCAGATAGCTGATGTTTAAAGTTAGCCTGTCTAGGATGAGGGTGCCGCTAGCGGCACTCCCCCCCCACCCCCACTGAAAAACCAGTGCCGCGAAATTCAAAAAAAATATATTTTTAAAATATTTAACTTTCACACATTAAAGTCCAATACAGCTAATGAAAGACACAGATCTTGTGAATACAGCCAACATGTCCGATTTTTAAAATGTTTTACAGGGAAGACACAATATGTAAAGATGTACATCTATTACCTAAAAACACATTAGCATAATCCACCATCTTTTATTTGTCCACCAACACCAGTAGCTATCACCAATTCGGCTAAACTAAGATATTTATAGCCCCTAACCAAGAAAAAAACTCATCAGATGACAGTCTGATAACATATTTATGGTATGGGATAGGTTTTGTTAGAAAAATGTGCATATTTCAGGTAGATGGCATAGGTTACAATTGCACCCACCGTCACAAATGGACTAGAATAACTACATAGAGCAACGTGTTTACCTACTTACTAATCATCAAACATTTCGTAAAAATACACAGCATACACTAATCGAAAGACACAGATCCTGTGAATACAGACAATATTTCAGATTTTCTAAGTGTCTTACAGCGAAAACACAATAAATCGTTATATTAGCATAGCACATAGCACATAGCAGCCCAGCATTGATTCTAGCCAAAGTGAGCGATAACGTCAACATCGCCAAAAAATATTAATTTTTTCACTAACCTTCTCAGAATTCTTCAGATGACACTCCTGTAACATCATATTACACAATCCATATAGAGTTTGATCGAAAATGTGCATATTTTGCCACCAAAATCATGGTTAGACAATGTGAACTGTAGCCCAGCTGGTGAGAAAATGTCCGTGCGCCATATTAGACAGTGATCTACTCTTATACATAAATACTCATAAACGTGACTAAAAAATATAGGGTGGACAGGGATTGATAGACAATTTAGTTCTTAATACAATCGCGGAATTACATTTTTTAAATTATCCTTACTTTTCAATACAATTTGCGCCAAGCGAAGCTACGTCAAAAAACATGGCGTCCTAAGCCACTAACATTTTTCGACAGAAACACGATTTATCATAATAAAAATGTCCTACTTTGAGCTGTTCTTCCATCAGTATCTTGGGCAAAGGATCCTTTCTTGGGTCTAATTGTCTTTTGGTGGAAAGCTGTCTTCTTGCCATGTGGAAATGCCAACTGCGTTCGGGATGAACTGGAAGCGTGCCCAGCAATTTACAGCGTTTCAGAAATAAATGTCCCAAAATCGCACTAAACGGATATAAATTGCTATAAAACGCTTTAAATTAACTACCTTATGATGTTTTTAACTCCCATAACGAGTAGAAACATGACCAGAGTAATATTACTCCCTCCACTAATGCTTGGAACAAGTGCGGGTCGATGTCCTCCAGGCGCATTACGCAGCAAGAAAAGAGTTCCTAGCTACAGGGTTTTTTAATTTGTAGTGCCTGTGAACGCGCAATCGACCCCATTCAAATCGTCATCACGTAAAGGCATCCAGGGGAAGACGTAAGCAGTGTCCGTATACTCATAGCAATAACTGTGACCTTTTAACTGACTCCAGATCAGGGGCCAACATTTCTGAAATCTGACTCCATGTCAGGGAAATTGCTGTAGAATGGGTTCTGTTCCACTTAGAGACAAAATTTCAACTCCTATATAAACTATAGACTGTTTTCTATCCAATAATAATAATAATATGCATATTGTACGATCAAGAATTTTGTGGGAAGCCGTTTCAAAAATTACACGATTAGCATAAATAGTGACAACAGCGCCCCCATCCTCAACAGGTTAGTGAGGGAAATGCAAGTCTCCAGCTTCAGCGATTTTTGCAATTCGTTCCAGTCACTGGCAGCAGAGAACTGGAAGGAAAGGCGGCCAAAGGAAATGTTGGCTTTGGGGATGACCAGTGAGAAATACCTGCTAGAGCGCGTGTTACGGGTTGGTGTTGTTATCGTGACCAGTGTGCTGAGATAAGGCGGAGCTTTACCTAGCATAGACTTGTAGATGACCTGGAGCCAGTGGGTCTGGCGTCGGATATGTAACGAGGGCCAGCCGACCAAAGCATAGGTCGCAGTGGTGGGTGGTATAAGGCGCTTTGGTAACAAAACGGATGGCACTGCGATAGACTGCATCCAATTTGCTGAGTAGAGTATTGGAAGCTATTTTGTAGATGACATCGCCGAAGTCGAGGATCGGTAGGATAGTCAGTTTTACTAGGGTAAGTTTGGCGGCGTGAGTGAAGGAGACTTTCGAAATAGAAAGCTGATTCTAGATTTGATTTTGGATTGGAGATGTTTGATATGAGTCTGGAAGGAGAGTTTACAGTCTAGCCAGACACCTAGGTATTTGTAGTTGTCCACGTATTCTAGGTCAGAGCCATCCATAGTTGTGATGCTAGTCGGGCAGGCGGGTGCGGGCAGCGAACAGTTGAAAAGCAATTATTTGGTTTTGCTAGCGTTTAAGAGCAGTTGGAGGCCACGGAAGAAGTGTTGTATGGCATTAAAGCTTGTTTGAAGGTTAGTTTACACAGTGTCCAAAGAAGGGCCAGATGTATACAGAATGGTGTCGTCTGCGTAGAGGTGGATCAGGGAATCACCCTCAGCAAGAGCGACATCGTTGATATACACAGAGAAAAGAGTCGGCCAGAGAATTGAATCCTGTGGTACCCCCATAGAGACTGCCAGAGGTCTGGACAACAGGCCCTTCAATTTTACACACTATCTGCGAAGTAGTTGGTGAACCAGGCGAGGCAGTCATTTGAGAAACAAAGGCTATTGAGTCTGCCAATAAGAATACGGTGATTGACAGAGTCAAAATTCTTGGCCAGGTCGATGAAGACGGCTGCACAGTACTGTCTTTTATCGATGGCGGTTATGATATCGTTTAGTACCTCAGGCGTGGCTAAGTTGCACCCGTGACCAACTTGGAAACCGGATAGCACAGCGGAGAAGGTACGGTGGGATTCGAAATGGTCAGTGATCTGTTTATTAACTTGGCTTTCAAAGACTTTAGAAAGGCAGGGCAGGATGAATATAGGTCTGTAACAGTTTGGGTCTAGAGTGTCACCCCCTTTGAAGAGGCGGATGACCGTGGCAGCTTTCCAATCTTTAGGGATCTCGGACGAAATGAAAGAGAGGTTGAACAGACTGGTAATAGGGGTTGCAACAATGGCGGTGGATCATTTTAGAAAGAGACGGTCCAGATTGTCTAGCCCAGCTGATTTGTACGGGTCCAGGTTTTGCAGCTCTTTCAGAACATCTGCGATCTGGTTTTGGGTGAAGGAGAAGCTGGGGAGGCTCGGGCAAGTAGCTGCGAGGGGTGCGGAGCTGTTGGCCGGGGTTGGGGTAGCCAGGAGGAAAGCATGGCCAGCCTTAGAGAAATGCTTATTGAAATGTTCGATTATCATGGATTTTTCGGTGGTGACCATGTCGCCTAGCCTCAGTGCAGTGGGCAGCTGGGAGGAGGTACTCTTGTTCTCCATGGACTTTACAGTTATGACACGTTTATGAACCCTTTATAAAGCATGACATACACTTATATATGCTTAATAACACATTCATGTAGCGCTTATGAATGCATTATGAAGGCTTTATGAAACCTTTGATAAGACCATTGACGATGAAATCACAATCAGTGAAAACATTATTGATCTAGCTAACTAGCAGATTTACATCAATCATCAACATCAATGATCAGCTGATAGTCTATCCTCTTTTCCCGATGTCAATCATGTCTTTTGATAGGCACTGTAACCAGTGGTGTAGTGATATTTGTCATCATTTCTCAATCAAAGTTTGTACCGACAGATGACACCTTTTGAATCTCTTTATAGAATATACATAAAATGCATCCTCAGATAACAACGTCTGACTATATCCACATTGTCTCAATAACATGTTCTATGTCCTACACCAAGTCAGGAACAGCTCATTTCAAAATAGACTGTAAACATCCATGTCAATCATCACATTTTACTGGTGAAATGTCCACACTGCATTACAACCATCTCAGTCATTATCATGGGAATATGCATTTAGATATTATTGAATTTCTGTTTTGTGAGTGAATTAACCAGGAGCTATATGTATCAATCCTTTCCAGATAACAGAGGCAATGAGACTGAAGAGAGAGACCAGCTACAGACCAGTTGCAACACCCTGACTGAAGAGAGAGACCAGCTACAGAAGGAAAGAGATTATCTCATGACAAAGTTCTCTAATCTGAGTGAGTTTACCTGATAAATGATCATAACATCGCATATCTAATATGCAGTCAACTTGTGTTTGTATTCTTCAATAATAGGTGCAGAATAACAAGATGGAAATTCATGTTTTTGTCATGTAGAACAAACCTGTCCTGAAGGCTGGCAGCAGTTTAACTCCAGTTGGTACTTCCTGTCTACTGAGACTAAAACCTGGGAGGAGAGCAGAGAGGACTGTCTGGAGAGAGGAGCAGACCTGGTGATAGTAAACAGTGATATGGAACAGGTGTGGGTCTGTGTGTGAGAGAGTGGGAGAGAGAGAGAATCAAACATCTATTTGTCAGTAATGTGTCTTCCAGTATTTAACACATGTAGTCCATAGTATTTGACAATATCAGTATCTTTCTCACCAACAGGAGTTTCTCTTTGGCCTCAGTAAGGGAGCCTGGATTGGTCTGACTGACTCTGTTTCTGAGGGGACCTGGAAATGGGTGGACGGCACCCCACTGACCATAAGGTGTGATAGAGACTTTTTAACAAATGACATATCGCTTCAAATCATGATCATGAAAAGTTTGTTTTCACTCATAGATGTCATTCCACGAACACTAATGTATATATCTTAGAAACTAAGTACTATTAAATATGAAAATGCAATACAACTAAAGTTATCTTTGTTGGTCAAACCTAGATGAGGGTGACCTCATTTTTAAAGGTGAAAAAACATGTCTATAATTTATGATGATGTTTTCTACCAGCGTCTGATTATTTACTTTGACCCCTTTTTTATTTGTATGTTTTATTTTATTTACACCGGCTCTCATGCACTCTACCCACACACTCACTAGACTCTACCCACACACTCACTAGACTCTACCCACACACTCACTAGACTCTACCCAGACACTCACTAGACTCTACCCACACACTCACTAGACTCTACCCACACACTCACTAGACTCTACCCACACACTCACTAGACTCTACCCACACACTCACTAGACTCTACCCACACACTCACTAGACTCTACCCACACACTCACTAGACTCTACCCACACACTCACTAGACTCTACCCACACACTCACTAGACTCTACCCACACACTCACTAGACTCTACCCACACACTCACTAGACTCTACCCACACACTCACTAGACTCTACCCACACACTCACTAGACTCTACCCACACACTCACTAGACTCTACCCACACACTCACTAGACTCTACCCACACACTCACTAGACTCTACCCACACACTCACTAGACTCTACCCACACACTCACTAGACTCTACCCACACACTCACTAGACTCTACCCACACACTCACTAGACTCTACCCACACACTCACTAGACTCTACCCACACACTCACTAGACTCTACCCACACACTCACTAGACTCTACCCACACACTCACTAGACTCTACCCACACACTCACTAGACTCTACCCACACACTCACTAGACTCTACCCACACACTCACTAGACTCTACCCACACACTCACTAGACTCTACCCACACACTCACTAGACTCTACCCACACACTCACTAGACTCTACCCACACACTCACTAGACTCTACCCACACACTCACTAGACTCTACCCACACACTCACTAGACTCTACCCACACACTCACTAGACTCTACCCACACACTCACTAGACTCTACCCACACACTCACTAGACTCTACCCACACACTCACTAGACTCTACCCACACACTCACAAGACTCTACCCACACACTCACTAGACTCTACCCACACACTCACTAGACTCTACCCACACACTCACTAGACTCTACCCACACACTCACTAGACTCTACCCACACACTCACTAGACTCTACCCACACACACACTAGACTCTACCCACACACACACTAGACTCTACCCACACACACACTAGACTCTACCCACACACTCACTAGACTCTACCCACACACTCACTAGACTCTACCCGCACACTCACTAGACTCTACCCACACACTCACTAGACTCTACCCACACACTCACTAGACTCTACCCACACACTCACTAGACTCTACCCACACACTCACTAGACTCTACCCACACACTCACTAGACTCTACCCACACACTCACTAGACTCTACCCACACACTCACTAGACTCTACCCACACACTCACTAGACTCTACCCACACACTCACTAGACTCTACCCACACACTCACTAGACTCTACCCACACACTCACTAGACTCTACCCACACTCTCACTAGACTCTACCCACACACTCACTAGACTCTACCCACACACTCACTAGACTCTACCCACACACTCACTAGACTCTACCCACACACTCACTAGACTCTACCCACACACTCACTAGACTCTACCCACACACTCACTAGACTCTACCCACACACTCACTAGACTCTACCCACACACTCACTAGACTCTACCCACACACTCACTAGACTCTACCCACACACTCACTAGACTCTACCCACACACTCACTAGACTCTACCCACACACTCACTAGACTCTACCCTACACATTCACTAGACTCTACCCACACACTCACTAGACTCTACCCACACACTCACTAGACTCTACCCACACACTCACTAGACTCTACCCACACACTCACTAGACTCTACCCACACACTCACTAGACTCTACCCACACACTCACTAGACTCTACCCACACACTCACTAGACTCTACCCACACACTCACTAGACTCTACCCACACACTCACTAGACTCTACCCACACACTCACTAGACTCTACCCACACACTCACTAGACTCTACCCACACACTCACTAGACTCTACCCACACACTCACTAGACTCTACCCACACACTCACTAGACTCTACCCACACACTCACTAGACTCTACCCACACACTCATTAGACTGTACCCACACACTCACTAGACTCTACCCACACACTCACTAGACTCTACCCACACACTCACTAGACTCTACCCACACACTCACTAGACTCTACCCGCACACTCACTAGACTCTACCCGCACACTCACTAGACTCTACCCGCACACTCACTAGACTCTACCCGCACACTCACTAGACTCTACCCGCACACTCACTAGACTCTACCCGCACACTCACTAGACTCTACCCGCACACTCACTAGACTCTACCCGCACACTCACTAGACTCTACCCGCACACTCACTAGACTCTACCCGCACACTCACTAGACTCTACCCGCACACTCACTAGACTCTACCCGCACACTCACTAGACTCTACCCACACACTCACTAGACTCTACCCACACACTCACAAGACTCTACCCACACACTCACTAGACTCTACCCACACACTCACTAGACTCTACCCACACACTCACTAGACTCTACCCACACACTCACTAGACTCTACCCTACACACTCACTAGACTCTACCCACACACTCACTAGACTCTACCCACACACTCACTAGACTCTACCCACACACTCACTAGACTCTACCCACACACTCACTAGACTCTACCCGCACACTCACTAGACTCTACCCGCACACTCACTAGACTCTACCCGCACACTCACTAGACTCTACCCGCACACTCACTAGACTCTACCCGCACACTCACTAGACTCTACCCGCACACTCACTAGACTCTACCCGCACACTCACTAGACTCTACCCGCACACTCATTAGACTCCACCCGCACACTCACTAGACTCTACCCGCACACTCACTAGACTCTACCCGCACACTCACTAGACTCTACCCGCACACTCACTAGACTCTACCCGCACACTCACTAGACTCTACCCGCACACTCACTAGACTCTACCCGCACACTCACTAGACTCTACCCGCACACTCACTAGACTCTACCCGCACACTCACTAGACTCTACCCGCACACTCACTAGACTCTACCCGCACACTCACTAGACTCTACCCGCACACTCACTAGACTCTACCCGCACACTCACTAGACTCTACCCGCACACTCACTAGACTCTACCCGCACACTCACTAGACTCTACCCGCACACTCACTAGACTCTACCCGCACACTCACTAGACTCTACCCACACACTCACTAGACTCTACCCACACACTCACTAGACTCTACCCACACACTCACTAGACTCTACCCACACACTCACTAGACTCTACCCACACACTCACTAGACTCTACCCACACACTCACTAGACTCTACCCACACACTCACTAGACTCTACCCACACACTCACTAGTCTCTACCCACACACTCACTAGACTCTACCCACACACTCACTAGACTCTACCCACACACTCACTAGACTCTACCCACACACTCACTAGACTCTACCCACACACTCACTCGACTCTACCCACACACTCACTCGACTCTACCCACACACACACTCGACTCTACCCACACACTCTCTAGACTCTACCCACACACTCACTAGACTCTACCCACACACTCACTAGACTCTACCCACACACTCACTAGACTCTACCCACACACTCACTAGACTCTACCCACACACTCACTAGACTCTACCCACACACTCACTAGACTCTACCCACACACTCACTAGACTCTACCCACACACTCACTAGACTCTACCCACACACTCACTAGACTCTACCCACACACTCACTAGACTCTACCCACACACTCACTAGACTCTACCCACACACTCACTAGTCTCTACCCACACACTCACTAGACTCTACCCACACACTCACTAGACTCTACCCACACACTCACTAGACTCTAGCCACACACTCACTAGACTCTAGCCACACACTCACTAGACTCTACCCACACACTCACTAGACTCTACCCACACACTCACTAGACTCTACCCACACACTCACTAGACTCTACCCACACACTCACTAGACTCTACCCACACACTCACTGGACTCTACCCACACACTCACTAGACTCTACCCACACACTCACTAGACTCTACCCACACACTCACTAGACTCTACCCACACACTCACTAGACTCTACCCACACACTCACTAGACTCTACCCACACACTCACTAGACTCTACCCACACACACACTAGACTCTACCCACACACACACACTAGACTCTACCCACACACACACTAGACTCTACCCACACACTCACTAGACTCTACCCACACACTCACTAGACTCTACCCACACACTCACTAGACTCTACCCACACACTCACTAGACTCTACCCACACACTCACTAGACTCTACCCACACACTCACTAGACTCTACCCACACACTCACTAGACTCTACCCACACACTCACTAGACTCTACCCTACACACTCACTAGACTCTACCCACACACTCACTAGACTCTACCCACACACTCACTAGACTCTACCCACACACTCACTAGACTCTACCCACACACTCACTAGACTCTACCCACACACTCACTAGACTCTACCCACACACTCACTAGACTCTACCCACACACTCACTAGACTCTACCCACACACTCACTAGACTCTACCCACACACTCACTAGACTCTACCCACACACTCACTAGACTATACCCACACACTCACTAGACTCTACCCACACAATCACTAGACTCTACCCACACACTCACTAGACTCTACCCACACACACACTCACTCGACTCTACCCACACACTCACTCGACTCTACCCACACACACACTCGACTCTACCCACTCACTCTCTAGACTCTACCCACACACTCACTAGACTCTACCCACACACTCACTAGACTCTACCCACACACTCACTAGACTCTACCCACTTACTCACTAGACTCTACCCACACACTCACTAGACTCTACCCACACACTCACTAGACTCTACCCACACACTCACTAGACTCTACCCACAGTCACTAGACTCTACCCACACACTCACTAGACTCTACCCGCACACTCACTAGACTCTACCCGCACACTCACTAGACTCTACCCGCACACTCACTAGACTCTACCCGCACACTCACTAGACTCTACCCGCACACTCACTAGACTCTACCCGCACACTCACTAGACTCTACCCGCACACTCACTAGACTCTACCCGCACACTCACTAGACTCTACCCGCACACTCACTAGACTCTACCCGCACACTCACTAGACTCTACCCGCACACTCACTAGACTCTACCCGCACACTCACTAGACTCTACCCGCACACTCACTAGACTCTACCCACACACTCACTAGACTCTACCCACACACTCACTAGACTCTACCCACACACTCACTAGACTCTACCCACACACTCACTAGACTCTACCCACACACTCACTAGACTCTACCCACACACTCACTAGACTCTACCCACACACTCACTAGACTCTACCCACACACTCACTAGACTCTACCCACACACTCACTAGTCTCTACCCACACACTCACTAGACTCTACCCACACACTCACTAGACTCTACCCACACACTCACTAGACTCTACCCACACACTCACTAGACTCTACCCACACACTCACTCGACTCTACCCACACACTCACTCGACTCTACCCACACACACACTCGACTCTACCCACACACTCTCTAGACTCTACCCACACACTCACTAGACTCTACCCACACACTCACTAGACTCTACCCACACACTCACTAGACTCTACCCACACACTCACTAGACTCTACCCACACACTCACTAGACTCTACCCACAAACTCACTAGACTCTACCCACACACTCACTAGACTCTACCCACACACTCACTAGACTCTACCCACACACTCACTAGACTCTACCCACACACTCACTAGACTCTACCCACACACTCACTAGACTCTACCCACACACTCACTAGTCTCTACCCACACACTCACTAGACTCTACCCACACACTCACTAGACTCTACCCACACACTCACTAGACTCTAGCCACACACTCACTAGACTCTAGCCACACACTCACTAGACTCTACCCACACACTCACTAGACTCTACCCACACACTCACTAGACTCTACCCACACACTCACTAGACTCTACCCACACACTCACTAGACTCTACCCACACACTCACTGGACTCTACCCACACACTCACTAGACTCTACCCACACACTCACTAGACTCTACCCACACACTCACTAGACTCTACCCACACACTCACTAGACTCTACCCACACACTCACTAGACTCTACCCACACACTCACTAGACTCTACCCACACACACACTAGACTCTACCCACACACACACACTAGACTCTACCCACACACACACTAGACTCTACCCACACACTCACTAGACTCTACCCACACACTCACTAGACTCTACCCACACACTCACTAGACTCTACCCACACACTCACTAGACTCTACCCACACACTCACTAGACTCTACCCACACACTCACTAGACTCTACCCACACACTCACTAGACTCTACCCACACACTCACTAGACTCTACCCTACACACTCACTAGACTCTACCCACACACTCACTAGACTCTACCCACACACTCACTAGACTCTACCCACACACTCACTAGACTCTACCCACACACTCACTAGACTCTACCCACACACTCACTAGACTCTACCCACACACTCACTAGACTCTACCCACACACTCACTAGACTCTACCCACACACTCACTAGACTCTACCCACACACTCACTAGACTCTACCCACACACTCACTAGACTCTACCCACACACTCACTAGACTCTACCCACACAATCACTAGACTCTACCCACACACTCACTAGACTCTACCCACACACACACTCACTCGACTCTACCCACACACTCACTCGACTCTACCCACACACACACTCGACTCTACCCACTCACTCTCTAGACTCTACCCACACACTCACTAGACTCTACCCACACACTCACTAGACTCTACCCACACACTCACTAGACTCTACCCACTTACTCACTAGACTCTACCCACACACTCACTAGACTCTACCCACACACTCACTAGACTCTACCCACACACTCACTAGACTCTACCCACAGTCACTAGACTCTACCCACACACTCACTAGACTCTACCCACACACTCACTAGACTCTACCCACACACTCACTAGACTCTACCCACACACTCACTAGACTCTACCCTACACACTCACTAGACTCTACCCACACACTCACTAGACTCTACCCACACACTCACTAGACTCTACCCACACACTCACTAGACTCTACCCACACACTCACTAGACTCTACCCACACACTCACTAGACTCTACCCACACACTCACTAGACTCTACCCACACACTCACTAGACTCTACCCACACACTCACTAGACTCTACCCACACACTCACTAGACTCTACCCACACACTCACTAGACTCTACCCACACACTCACTAGACTCTACCCACACACTCACTAGACTCTACCCACACACTCACTAGACTCTACCCACACACTCACTAGACTCTACCCACACACTCACTAGACTCTACCCACACACTCACTAGACTCTACCCACACACTCACTAGACTCTACCCACACACTCACTAGACTCTACCCACACACTCACTAGACTCTACCCACACACTCACTAGACTCTACCCACACACTCACTAGACTCTACCCACACACTCACTAGACTCTACCCACACACTCACTAGACTCTACCCACACACTCACTAGACTCTACCCACACACTCACTAGACTCTACCCACACACTCACTAGACTCTACCCACACACTCACTAGACTCTACCCACACACTCACTAGACTCTACCCACACACTCACTAGACTCTACCCACACACTCACTAGACTCTACCCACACACTCACTAGACTCTACCCACACACTCACTAGACTCTACCCACACACTCACTAGACTCTACCCACACACTCACTCGACTCTACCCACACACTCACTCGACTCTACCCACACACTCACTAGACTCTACCCACACACTCACTAGACTCTACCCACACACTCACTAGACTCTACCCACACACTCACTAGACTCTACCCACACACTCACTAGACTCTACCCACACACTCACTAGACTCTACCCACACACTCACTAGACTCTACCCACACACTCACTAGACTCTACCCACACACTCACTAGACTCTACCCACACACTCACTAGACTCTACCCACACACTCACTAGACTCTACCCACACACTCACTAGACTCTACCCACACACTCACTAGACTCTACCCACACACTCACTAGACTCTACCCACACACTCACTAGACTCTACCCACACACTCACTAGACTCTACCCACACACTCACTAGACTCTACCCACACACTCACTAGACTCTACCCACACACTCACTAGACTCTACCCACACACTCACTAGACTCTACCCACACACTCACTAGACTCTACCCACACACTCACTAGACTCTACCCACACACTCACTAGACTCTACCCACACACTCACTAGACTCTACCCACACACTCACTAGACTCTACCCACACACTCACTAGACTCTACCCACACACTCACTAGACTCTACCCACACACTCACTAGACTCTACCCACACACTCACTAGACTCTACCCACACACTCACTAGACTCTACCCACACACTCACTAGACTCTACCCACACACTCACTAGACTCTACCCACACACTCACTAGACTCTACCCACACACTCACTAGACTCTACCCACACACTCACTAGACTCTACCCACACACTCACTAGACTCTACCCACACACTCACTAGACTCTACCCACACACTCACTAGACTCTACCCACACACTCACTAGACTCTACCCACACACTCACTAGACTCTACCCACACACTCACTAGACTCTACCCACACACTCACTAGACTCTACCCACACACTCACTAGACTCTACCCACACACTCACTAGACTCTACCCACACACTCACTAGACTCTACCCACACACTCACTAGACTCTACCCACACACTCACTAGACTCTACCCACACACTCACTAGACTCTACCCACACACTCACTAGACTCTACCCACACACTCACTAGACTCTACCCACACACTCACTAGACTCTACCCACACACTCACTAGACTCTACCCACACACTCACTAGACTCTACCCACACACTCACTAGACTCTACCCACACACTCACTAGACTCTACCCACACACTCACTAGACTCTACCCACACACTCACTAGACTCTACCCACACACTCACTAGACTCTACCCACACACTCACTAGACTCTACCCACACACTCACTAGACTCTACCCACACACTCACTAGACTCTACCCACACACTCACTAGACTCTACCCACACACTCACTAGACTCTACCCACACACTCACTCGACTCTACCCACACACTCACTCGACTCTACCCACACACTCACTAGACTCTACCCACACACTCACTAGACTCTACCCACACACTCACTAGACTCTACCCACACACTCACTAGACTCTACCCACACACTCACTAGACTCTACCCACACACTCACTAGACTCTACCCACACACTCACTAGACTCTACCCACACACTCACTAGACTCTACCCACACACTCACTAGACTCTACCCACACACTCACTAGACTCTACCCACACACTCACTAGACTCTACCCACACACTCACTAGACTCTACCCACACACTCACTAGACTCTACCCACACACTCACTAGACTCTACCCACACACTCACTAGACTCTACCCACACACTCACTAGACTCTACCCACACACTCACTAGACTCTACCCACACACTCACTAGACTCTACCCACACACTCACTAGACTCTACCCACACACTCACTAGACTCTAGCCACACACTCACTAGACTCTAGCCACACACTCACTAGACTCTAGCCACACACTCACTAGACTCTACCCACACACTCACTAGACTCTACCCACACACTCACTAGACTCTACCCACACACTCACTAGACTCTACCCACACACTCACTAGACTCTACCCACACACTCACTAGACTCTACCCACACACTCACTAGACTCTACCCACACACTCACTAGACTCTACCCACACACTCACTAGACTCTACCCACACACTCACTAGACTCTACCCACACACTCACTAGACTCTACCCACACACTCACTAGACTCTACCCACACACTCACTAGACTCTACCCACACACTCACTAGACTCTACCCACACACTCACTAGACTCTACCCACACACTCACTAGACTCTACCCACACACTCACTAGACTCTACCCACACACTCACTAGACTCTACCCACACACTCACTAGACTCTACCCACACACTCACTAGACTCTACCCACACACTCACTAGACTCTACCCACACACTCACTAGACTCTACCCACACACTCACTAGACTCTACCCACACACTCACTAGACTCTACCCACACACTCACTAGACTCTACCCACACACTCACTAGACTCTACCCACACACTCACTAGACTCTACCCACACACTCACTAGACTCTACCCACACACTCACTAGACTCTACCCACACACTCACTAGACTCTACCCACACACTCACTAGACTCTACCCACACACTCACTAGACTCTACCCACACACTCACTAGACTCTACCCACACACTCACTAGACTCTACCCACACACTCACTAGACTCTACCCACACACTCACTAGACTCTACCCACACACTCACTAGACTCTACCCACACACTCACTAGACTCTACCCACACACTCACTAGACTCTACCCACACACTCACTAGACTCTACCCACACACTCACTAGACTCTACCCACACACTCACTAGACTCTACCCACACACTCACTAGACTCTACCCACACACTCACTAGACTCTACCCACACACTCACTAGACTCTACCCACACACTCACTAGACTCTACCCACACACTCACTAGACTCTACCCACACACTCACTAGACTCTACCCACACACTCACTAGACTCTACCCACACACTCACTAGACTCTACCCACACACTCACTAGACTCTACCCACACACTCACTAGACTCTACCCACACACTCACTAGACTCTACCCACACACTCACTAGACTCTACCCACACACTCACTAGACTCTACCCACACACTCACTAGACTCTACCCACACACTCACTAGACTCTACCCACACACTCACTAGACTCTACCCACACACTCACTAGACTCTACCCACACACTCACTAGACTCTACCCACACACTCACTAGACTCTACCCACACACTCACTAGACTCTACCCACACACTCACTAGACTCTACCCACACACTCACTAGACTCTACCCACACACTCACTAGACTCTACCCACACACTCACTAGACTCTACCCACACACTCACTAGACTCTACCCACACACTCACTAGACTCTACCCACACACTCACTAGACTCTACCCACACACTCACTAGACTCTACCCACACACTCACTAGACTCTACCCACACACTCACTAGACTCTACCCACACACTCACTAGACTCTACCCACACACTCACTAGACTCTACCCACACACTCACTAGACTCTACCCACACACTCACTAGACTCTACCCACACACTCACTAGACTCTACCCACACACTCACTAGACTCTACCCACACACTCACTAGACTCTACCCACACACTCACTAGACTCTACCCACACACTCACTAGACTCTACCCACACACTCACTAGACTCTACCCACACACTCACTAGACTCTACCCACACACTCACTAGACTCTACCCACACACTCACTAGACTCTACCCACACACTCACTAGACTCTACCCACACACTCACTAGACTCTACCCACACACTCACTAGACTCTACCCACACACTCACTAGACTCTACCCACACACTCACTAGACTCTACCCACACACTCACTAGACTCTACCCACACACTCACTAGACTCTACCCACACACTCACTAGACTCTACCCACACACTCACTAGACTCTACCCACACACTCACTAGACTCTACCCACACACTCACTAGACTCTACCCACACACTCACTAGACTCTACCCACACACTCACTAGACTCTACCCACACACTCACTAGACTCTACCCACACACTCACTAGACTCTACCCACACACTCACTAGACTCTACCCACACACTCACTAGACTCTACCCACACACTCACTAGACTCTACCCACACACTCACTAGACTCTACCCACACACTCACTAGACTCTACCCACACACTCACTAGACTCTACCCACACACTCACTAGACTCTACCCACACACTCACTAGACTCTACCCACACACTCACTAGACTCTACCCACACACTCACTAGACTCTACCCACACACTCACTAGACTCTACCCACACACTCACTAGACTCTACCCACACACTCACTAGACTCTACCCACACACTCACTAGACTCTACCCACACACTCACTAGACTCTACCCACACACTCACTAGACTCTACCCACACACTCACTAGACTCTACCCACACACTCACTAGACTCTACCCACACACTCACTAGACTCTACCCACACACTCACTAGACTCTACCCACACACTCACTAGACTCTACCCACACACTCACTAGACTCTACCCACACACTCACTAGACTCTACCCACACACTCACTAGACTCTACCCACACACTCACTAGACTCTACCCACACACTCACTAGACTCTACCCACACACTCACTAGACTCTACCCACACACTCACTAGACTCTACCCACACACTCACTAGACTCTACCCACACACTCACTAGACTCTACCCACACACTCACTAGACTCTACCCACACACTCACTAGACTCTACCCACACACTCACTAGACTCTACCCACACACTCACTAGACTCTACCCACACACTCACTAGACTCTACCCACACACTCACTAGACTCTACCCACACACTCACTAGACTCTACCCACACACTCACTAGACTCTACCCACACACTCACTAGACTCTACCCACACACTCACTAGACTCTACCCACACACTCACTAGACTCTACCCACACACTCACTAGACTCTACCCACACACTCACTAGACTCTACCCACACACTCACTAGACTCTACCCACACACTCACTAGACTCTACCCACACACTCACTAGACTCTACCCACACACTCACTAGACTCTACCCACACACTCACTAGACTCTACCCACACACTCACTAGACTCTACCCACACACTCACTAGACTCTACCCACACACTCACTAGACTCTACCCACACACTCACTAGACTCTACCCACACACTCACTAGACTCTACCCACACACTCACTAGACTCTACCCACACACTCACTAGACTCTACCCACACACTCACTAGACTCTACCCACACACTCACTAGACTCTACCCACACACTCACTAGACTCTACCCACACACTCACTAGACTCTACCCACACACTCACTAGACTCTACCCACACACTCACTAGACTCTACCCACACACTCACTAGACTCTACCCACACACTCACTAGACTCTACCCACACACTCACTAGACTCTACCCACACACTCACTAGACTCTACCCACACACTCACTAGACTCTACCCACACACTCACTAGACTCTACCCACACACTCACTAGACTCTACCCACACACTCACTAGACTCTACCCACACACTCACTAGACTCTACCCACACACTCACTAGACTCTACCCACACACTCACTAGACTCTACCCACACACTCACTAGACTCTACCCACACACTCACTAGACTCTACCCACACACTCACTAGACTCTACCCACACACTCACTAGACTCTACCCACACACTCACTAGACTCTACCCACACACTCACTAGACTCTACCCACACACTCACTAGACTCTACCCACACACTCACTAGACTCTACCCGCACACTCACTAGACTCTACCCGCACACTCACTAGACTCTACCCGCACACTCACTAGACTCTACCCGCACACTCACTAGACTCTACCCGCACACTCACTAGACTCTACCCGCACACTCACTAGACTCTACCCGCACACTCACTAGACTCTACCCGCACACTCACTAGACTCTACCCGCACACTCACTAGACTCTACCCGCACACTCACTAGACTCTACCCGCACACTCACTAGACTCTACCCGCACACTCACTAGACTCTACCCGCACACTCACTAGACTCTACCCGCACACTCACTAGACTCTACCCGCACACTCACTAGACTCTACCCGCACACTCACTAGACTCTACCCGCACACTCACTAGACTCTACCCGCACACTCACTAGACTCTACCCGCACACTCACTAGACTCTACCCGCACACTCACTAGACTCTACCCGCACACTCACTAGACTCTACCCGCACACTCACTAGACTCTACCCGCACACTCACTAGACTCTACCCGCACACTCACTAGACTCTACCCACACACTCACTAGACTCTACCCACACACTCACTAGACTCTACCCACACACTCACTAGACTCTACCCACACACTCACTAGACTCTACCCACACACTCACTAGACTCTACCCACACACTCACTAGACTCTACCCACACACTCACTAGACTCTACCCACACACTCACTAGACTCTACCCACACACTCACTAGACTCTACCCACACACTCACTAGACTCTACCCACACACTCACTAGACTCTACCCACACACTCACTAGACTCTACCCACACACTCACTAGACTCTACCCACACACTCACTAGACTCTACCCACACACTCACTAGACTCTACCCACACACTCACTAGACTCTACCCACACACTCACTAGACTCTACCCACACACTCACTAGACTCTACCCACACACTCACTAGACTCTACCCACACACTCACTAGACTCTACCCACACACTCACTAGACTCTACCCACACACTCACTAGACTCTACCCACACACTCACTAGACTCTACCCACACACTCACTAGACTCTACCCACACACTCACTAGACTCTACCCACACACTCACTAGACTCTACCCACACACTCACTAGACTCTACCCACACACTCACTAGACTCTACCCACACACTCACTAGACTCTACCCACACACTCACTAGACTCTACCCACACACTCACTAGACTCTAC
Source organism: Salvelinus fontinalis (assembly GCF_029448725.1). Classification (NCBI taxonomy): domain Eukaryota; kingdom Metazoa; phylum Chordata; class Actinopteri; order Salmoniformes; family Salmonidae; genus Salvelinus; species Salvelinus fontinalis. The sequence goes on along the minus strand of NC_074706.1, from coordinate 1,225,547 downwards.
CCACACACTCACTAGACTCTACCCACACACTCACTAGACTCTACCCACACACTCACTAGACTCTACCCACACACTCACTAGACTCTACCCACACACTCACTAGACTCTACCCACACACTCACTAGACTCTACCCACACACTCACTAGACTCTACCCACACACTCACTAGACTCTACCCACACACTCACTAGACTCTACCCACACACTCACTAGACTCTACCCACACACTCACTAGACTCTACCCACACACTCACTAGACTCTACCCACACACTCACTAGACTCTACCCACACACTCACTAGACTCTACCCACACACTCACTAGACTCTACCCACACACTCACTAGACTCTACCCACACACTCACTAGACTCTACCCACACACTCACTAGACTCTACCCACACACTCACTAGACTCTACCCACACACTCACTAGACTCTACCCACACACTCACTAGACTCTACCCACACACTCACTAGACTCTACCCACACACTCACTAGACTCTACCCGCACACTCACTAGACTCTACCCGCACACTCACTAGACTCTACCCGCACACTCACTAGACTCTACCCGCACACTCACTAGACTCTACCCGCACACTCACTAGACTCTACCCGCACACTCACTAGACTCTACCCGCACACTCACTAGACTCTACCCGCACACTCACTAGACTCTACCCGCACACTCACTAGACTCTACCCGCACACTCACTAGACTCTACCCGCACACTCACTAGACTCTACCCACACACTCACTAGACTCTACCCACACACTCACTAGACTCTACCCACACACTCACTAGACTCTACCCACACACTCACTAGACTCTACCCACACACTCACTAGACTCTACCCACACACTCACTAGACTCTACCCACACACTCACTAGACTCTACCCACACACTCACTAGACTCTACCCACACACTCACTAGACTCTACCCACACACTCACTAGACTCTACCCACACACTCACTAGACTCTACCCACACACTCACTAGACTCTACCCACACACTCACTAGACTCTACCCACACACTCACTAGACTCTACCCACACACTCACTAGACTCTACCCACACACTCACTAGACTCTACCCACACACTCACTAGACTCTACCCACACACTCACTAGACTCTACCCACACACTCACTAGACTCTACCCACACACTCACTAGACTCTACCCACACACTCACTAGACTCTACCCACACACTCACTAGACTCTACCCACACACTCACTAGACTCTACCCACACACTCACTAGACTCTACCCACACACTCACTAGACTCTACCCACACACTCACTAGACTCTACCCACACACTCACTAGACTCTACCCACACACTCACTAGACTCTACCCACACACTCACTAGACTCTACCCACACACTCACTAGACTCTACCCACACACTCACTAGACTCTACCCACACACTCACTAGACTCTACCCACACACTCACTAGACTCTACCCACACACTCACTAGACTCTACCCACACACTCACTAGACTCTACCCACACACTCACTAGACTCTACCCACACACTCACTAGACTCTACCCACACACTCACTAGACTCTACCCACACACTCACTAGACTCTACCCACACACTCACTAGACTCTACCCACACACTCACTAGACTCTACCCACACACTCACTAGACTCTACCCACACACTCACTAGACTCTACCCACACACTCACTAGACTCTACCCACACACTCACTAGACTCTACCCACACACTCACTAGACTCTACCCACACACTCACTAGACTCTACCCACACACTCACTAGACTCTACCCACACACTCACTAGACTCTACCCACACACTCACTAGACTCTACCCACACACTCACTAGACTCTACCCGCACACTCACTAGACTCTACCCGCACACTCACTAGACTCTACCCACACACTCACTAGACTCTACCCGCACACTCACTAGACTCTACCCGCACACTCACTAGACTCTACCCGCACACTCACTAGACTCTACCCGCACACTCACTAGACTCTACCCGCACACTCACTAGACTCTACCCGCACACTCACTAGACTCTACCCGCACACTCACTAGACTCTACCCGCACACTCACTAGACTCTACCCGCACACTCACTAGACTCTACCCGCACACTCACTAGACTCTACCCGCACACTCACTAGACTCTACCCGCACACTCACTAGACTCTACCCGCACACTCACTAGACTCTACCCGCACACTCACTAGACTCTACCCGCACACTCACTAGACTCTACCCGCACACTCACTAGACTCTACCCGCACACTCACTAGACTCTACCCGCACACTCACTAGACTCTACCCGCACACTCACTAGACTCTACCCGCACACTCACTAGACTCTACCCACACACTCACTAGACTCTACCCGCACACTCACTAGACTCTACCCGCACACTCACTAGACTCTACCCGCACACTCACTAGACTCTACCCGCACACTCACTAGACTCTACCCGCACACTCACTAGACTCTACCCGCACACTCACTAGACTCTACCCGCACACTCACTAGACTCTACCCGCACACTCACTAGACTCTACCCGCACACTCACTAGACTCTACCCGCACACTCACTAGACTCTACCCGCACACTCACTAGACTCTACCCGCACACTCACTAGACTCTACCCGCACACTCACTAGACTCTACCCGCACACTCACTAGACTCTACCCGCACACTCACTAGACTCTACCCGCACACTCACTAGACTCTACCCGCACACTCACTAGACTCTACCCACACACTCACTAGACTCTACCCACACACTCACTAGACTCTACCCACACACTCACTAGACTCTACCCACACACTCACTAGACTCTACCCACACACTCACTAGACTCTACCCACACACTCACTAGACTCTACCCACACACTCACTAGACTCTACCCACACACTCACTAGACTCTACCCACACACTCACTAGACTCTACCCACACACTCACTAGACTCTACCCACACACTCACTAGACTCTACCCACACACTCACTAGACTCTACCCACACACTCACTAGACTCTACCCACACACTCACTAGACTCTACCCACACACTCACTAGACTCTACCCACACACTCACTAGACTCTACCCACACACACACTAGACTCTACCCACACACTCACTAGACTCTACCCACACACTCACTAGACTCTACCCACACACTCACTAGACTCTACCCACACACTCACTAGACTCTACCCACACACTCACTAGACTCTACCCACACACTCACTAGACTCTACCCACACACTCACTAGACTCTACCCACACACTCACTAGACTCTACCCACACACTCACTAGACTCTACCCACACACTCACTAGACTCTACCCACACACTCACTAGACTCTACCCACACACTCACTAGACTCTACCCACACACTCACTAGACTCTACCCACACACTCACTAGACTCTACCCACACACTCACTAGACTCTACCCACACACTCACTAGACTCTACCCACACACTCACTAGACTCTACCCACACACTCACTAGACTCTACCCACACACTCACTAGACTCTACCCACACACTCACTAGACTCTACCCACACACTCACTAGACTCTACCCACACACTCACTAGACTCTACCCACACACTCACTAGACTCTACCCACACACTCACTAGACTCTACCCACACACTCACTAGACTCTACCCACACACTCACTAGACTCTACCCACACACTCACTAGACTCTACCCACACACTCACTAGACTCTACCCACACACTCACTAGACTCTACCCACACACTCACTAGACTCTACCCACACACTCACTAGACTCTACCCACACACTCACTAGACTCTACCCACACACTCACTAGACTCTACCCACACACTCACTAGACTCTACCCACACACTCACTAGACTCTACCCACACACTCACTAGACTCTACCCACACACTCACTAGACTCTACCCACACACTCACTAGACTCTACCCACACACTCACTAGACTCTACCCACACACTCACTAGACTCTACCCACACACTCACTAGACTCTACCCACACACTCACTAGACTCTACCCACACACTCACTAGACTCTACCCACACACTCACTAGACTCTACCCACACACTCACTAGACTCTACCCACACACTCACTAGACTCTACCCACACACTCACTAGACTCTACCCACACACTCACTAGACTCTACCCACACACTCACTAGACTCTACCCACACACTCACTAGACTCTACCCACACACTCACTAGACTCTACCCACACACTCACTAGACTCTACCCACACACTCACTAGACTCTACCCACACACTCACTAGACTCTACCCACACACTCACTAGACTCTACCCACACACTCACTAGACTCTACCCACACACTCACTAGACTCTACCCACACACTCACTAGACTCTACCCACACACTCACTAGACTCTACCCACACACTCACTAGACTCTACCCACACACTCACTAGACTCTACCCACACACTCACTAGACTCTACCCACACACTCACTAGACTCTACCCACACACTCACTAGACTCTACCCACACACTCACTAGACTCTACCCGCACACTCACTAGACTCTACCCGCACACTCACTAGACTCTACCCGCACACTCACTAGACTCTACCCGCACACTCACTAGACTCTACCCGCACACTCACTAGACTCTACCCGCACACTCACTAGACTCTACCCGCACACTCACTAGACTCTACCCGCACACTCACTAGACTCTACCCGCACACTCACTAGACTCTACCCGCACACTCACTAGACTCTACCCGCACACTCACTAGACTCTACCCGCACACTCACTAGACTCTACCCGCACACTCACTAGACTCTACCCGCACACTCACTAGACTCTACCCGCACACTCACTAGACTCTACCCGCACACTCACTAGACTCTACCCACACACTCACTAGACTCTACCCACACACTCACTAGACTCTACCCACACACTCACTAGACTCTACCCACACACTCACTAGACTCTACCCACACACTCACTAGACTCTACCCACACACTCACTAGACTCTACCCACACACTCACTAGACTCTACCCACACACTCACTAGACTCTACCCACACACTCACTAGACTCTACCCACACACTCACTAGACTCTACCCACACACTCACTAGACTCTACCCACACACTCACTAGACTCTACCCACACACTCACTAGACTCTACCCACACACTCACTAGACTCTACCCACACACTCACTAGACTCTACCCACACACTCACTAGACTCTACCCACACACTCACTAGACTCTACCCACACACTCACTAGACTCTACCCACACACTCACTAGACTCTACCCACACACTCACTAGACTCTACCCACACACTCACTAGACTCTACCCACACACTCACTAGACTCTACCCACACACTCACTAGACTCTACCCACACACTCACTAGACTCTACCCACACACTCACTAGACTCTACCCACACACTCACTAGACTCTACCCACACACTCACTAGACTCTACCCACACACTCACTAGACTCTACCCACACACTCACTAGACTCTACCCACACACTCACTAGACTCTACCCACACACTCACTAGACTCTACCCACACACTCACTAGACTCTACCCACACACTCACTAGACTCTACCCACACACTCACTAGACTCTACCCACACACTCACTAGACTCTACCCACACACTCACTAGACTCTACCCACACACTCACTAGACTCTACCCACACACTCACTAGACTCTACCCACACACTCACTAGACTCTACCCACACACTCACTAGACTCTACCCACACACTCACTAGACTCTACCCACACACTCACTAGACTCTACCCACACACTCACTAGACTCTACCCACACACTCACTAGACTCTACCCACACACTCACTAGACTCTACCCACACACTCACTAGACTCTACCCACACACTCACTAGACTCTACCCACACACTCACTAGACTCTACCCACACACTCACTAGACTCTACCCACACACTCACTAGACTCTACCCACACACTCACTAGACTCTACCCACACACTCACTAGACTCTACCCACACACTCACTAGACTCTACCCACACACTCACTAGACTCTACCCACACACTCACTAGACTCTACCCACACACTCACTAGACTCTACCCACACACTCACTAGACTCTACCCACACACTCACTAGACTCTACCCACACACTCACTAGACTCTACCCACACACTCACTAGACTCTACCCACACACTCACTAGACTCTACCCACACACTCACTAGACTCTACCCACACACTCACTAGACTCTACCCACACACTCACTAGACTCTACCCACACACTCACTAGACTCTACCCACACACTCACTAGACTCTACCCACACACTCACTAGACTCTACCCACACACTCACTAGACTCTACCCACACACTCACTAGACTCTACCCACACACTCACTAGACTCTACCCACACACTCACTAGACTCTACCCACACACACACTAGACTCTACCCACACACACACTAGACTCTACCCACACACTCACTAGACTCTACCCACACACTCACTAGACTCTACCCACACACTCACTAGACTCTACCCACACACTCACTAGACTCTACCCACACACTCACTAGACTCTACCCACACACTCACTAGACTCTACCCACACACTCACTAGACTCTACCCGCACACTCACTAGACTCTACCCGCACACTCACTAGACTCTACCCGCACACTCACTAGACTCTACCCGCACACTCACTAGACTCTACCCGCACACTCACTAGACTCTACCCGCACACTCACTAGACTCTACCCGCACACTCACTAGACTCTACCCGCACACTCACTAGACTCTACCCGCACACTCACTAGACTCTACCCGCACACTCACTAGACTCTACCCGCACACTCACTAGACTCTACCCGCACACTCACTAGACTCTACCCGCACACTCACTAGACTCTACCCGCACACTCACTAGACTCTACCCACACACTCACTAGACTCTACCCACACACTCACTAGACTCTACCCACACACTCACTAGACTCTACCCACACACTCACTAGACTCTACCCACACACTCACTAGACTCTACCCACACACTCACTAGACTCTACCCACACACTCACTAGACTCTACCCACACACTCACTAGACTCTACCCACACACTCACTAGACTCTACCCACACACTCACTAGACTCTACCCACACACTCACTAGACTCTACCCACACACTCACTAGACTCTACCCACACACTCACTAGACTCTACCCACACACTCACTAGACTCTACCCACACACTCACTAGACTCTACCCACACACTCACTAGACTCTACCCACACACTCACTAGACTCTACCCACACACTCACTAGACTCTACCCACACACTCACTAGACTCTACCCACACACTCACTAGACTCTACCCACACACTCACTAGACTCTACCCACACACTCACTAGACTCTACCCACACACTCACTAGACTCTACCCACACACTCACTAGACTCTACCCACACACTCACTAGACTCTACCCACACACTCACTAGACTCTACCCACACACTCACTAGACTCTACCCACACACTCACTAGACTCTACCCACACACTCACTAGACTCTACCCACACACTCACTAGACTCTACCCACACACTCACTAGACTCTACCCACACACTCACTAGACTCTACCCACACACTCACTAGACTCTACCCACACACTCACTAGACTCTACCCACACACTCACTAGACTCTACCCACACACTCACTAGACTCTACCCACACACTCACTAGACTCTACCCACACACTCACTAGACTCTACCCACACACTCACTAGACTCTACCCACACACTCACTAGACTCTACCCACACACTCACTAGACTCTACCCACACACTCACTAGACTCTACCCACACACTCACTAGACTCTACCCACACACTCACTAGACTCTACCCACACACTCACTAGACTCTACCCACACACTCACTAGACTCTACCCACACACTCACTAGACTCTACCCACACACTCACTAGACTCTACCCACACACTCACTAGACTCTACCCACACACTCACTAGACTCTACCCACACACTCACTAGACTCTACCCACACACTCACTAGACTCTACCCACACACTCACTAGACTCTACCCACACACTCACTAGACTCTACCCACACACTCACTAGACTCTACCCACACACTCACTAGACTCTACCCACACACTCACTAGACTCTACCCACACACTCACTAGACTCTACCCACACACTCACTAGACTCTACCCACACACTCACTAGACTCTACCCACACACTCACTAGACTCTACCCACACACTCACTAGACTCTACCCACACACTCACTAGACTCTACCCACACACTCACTAGACTCTACCCACACACTCACTAGACTCTACCCACACACTCACTAGACTCTACCCACACACTCACTAGACTCTACCCACACACTCACTAGACTCTACCCACACACTCACTAGACTCTACCCACACACTCACTAGACTCTACCCACACACTCACTAGACTCTACCCACACACTCACTAGACTCTACCCACACACTCACTAGACTCTACCCACACACTCACTAGACTCTACCCACACACTCACTAGACTCTACCCACACACTCACTAGACTCTACCCACACACTCACTAGACTCTACCCACACACTCACTAGACTCTACCCACACACTCACTAGACTCTACCCACACACTCACTAGACTCTACCCACACACTCACTAGACTCTACCCACACACTCACTAGACTCTACCCACACACTCACTAGACTCTACCCACACACTCACTAGACTCTACCCACACACTCACTAGACTCTACCCACACACTCACTAGACTCTACCCACACACTCACTAGACTCTACCCACACACTCACTAGACTCTACCCACACACTCACTAGACTCTACCCACACACTCACTAGACTCTACCCACACACTCACTAGACTCTAGCCACACACTCACTAGACTCTACCCACACACTCACTAGACTCTACCCACACACTCACTAGACTCTACCCACACACTCACTAGACTCTACCCACACACTCACTAGACTCTACCCACACACTCACTAGACTCTACCCACACACTCACTAGACTCTACCCACACACTCACTAGACTCTACCCACACACTCACTAGACTCTACCCACACACTCACTAGACTCTACCCACACACTCACTAGACTCTACCCACACACTCACTAGACTCTACCCACACACTCACTAGACTCTACCCACACACTCACTAGACTCTACCCACACACTCACTAGACTCTACCCACACACTCACTAGACTCTACCCACACACACACTAGACTCTACCCACACACTCACTAGACTCTACCCACACACTCACTAGACTCTACCCACACACTCACTAGACTCTACCCACACACTCACTAGACTCTACCCACACACTCACTAGACTCTACCCACACACTCACTAGACTCTACCCACACACTCACTAGACTCTACCCACACACTCACTAGACTCTACCCACACACTCACTAGACTCTACCCACACACTCACTAGACTCTACCCACACACTCACTAGACTCTACCCACACACTCACTAGACTCTACCCACACACTCACTAGACTCTACCCACACACTCACTAGACTCTACCCACACACTCACTAGACTCTACCCACACACTCACTAGACTCTACCCACACACTCACTAGACTCTACCCACACACTCACTAGACTCTACCCACACACTCACTAGACTCTACCCACACACTCACTAGACTCTACCCACACACTCACTAGACTCTACCCACACACTCACTAGACTCTACCCACACACTCACTAGACTCTACCCACACACTCACTAGACTCTACCCACACACTCACTAGACTCTACCCACACACTCACTAGACTCTACCCACACACTCACTAGACTCTACCCACACACTCACTAGACTCTACCCACACACTCACTAGACTCTACCCACACACTCACTAGACTCTACCCCCACACTCACTAGACTCTACCCCCACACTCACTAGACTCTACCCCCACACTCACTAGACTCTACCCACACACTCACTAGACTCTACCCACACACTCACTAGACTCTACCCACACACTCACTAGACTCTACCCACACACTCACTAGACTCTACCCACACACTCACTAGACTCTACCCACACACTCACTAGACTCTACCCACACACTCACTAGACTCTACCCACACACTCACTAGACTCTACCCACACACTCACTAGACTCTACCCACACACTCACTAGACTCTACCCACACACTCACTAGACTCTACCCACACACTCACTAGACTCTACCCACACACTCACTAGACTCTACCCACACACTCACTAGACTCTACCCACACACTCACTAGACTCTACCCACACACTCACTAGACTCTACCACACACTCACTAGACTCTACCCACACACTCACTAGACTCTACCCACACACTCACTAGACTCTACCCACACACTCACTAGACTCTACCCACACACTCACTAGACTCTACCCACACACTCACTAGACTCTACCCACACACTCACTAGACTCTACCCACACACTCACTAGACTCTACCCACACACTCACTAGACTCTAGCCACACACTCACTAGACTCTACCCACACACTCACTAGACTCTAGCCACACACTCACTAGACTCTACCCACACACTCACTAGACTCTACCCACACACTCACTAGACTCTACCCACGCACTCACTAGACTCTACCCACGCACTCACTAGACTCTACCCACGCACTCACTAGACTCTACCCACGCACTCACTAGACTCTACCCACGCACTCACTAGACTCTACCCACGCACTCACTAGACTCTACCCACGCACTCACTAGACTCTACCCACACACTCACTAGACTCTACCCACACACACACTAGACTCTACCCACACACACACTAGACTCTACCCACACACACACTAGACTCTACCCACACACTCACTAGACTCTACCCACACACTCACTAGACTCTACCCACACACTCACTAGACTCTACCCACACACTCACTAGACTCTACCCACACACTCACTAGACTCTACCCACACACTCACTAGACTCTACCCACACACTCACTAGACTCTACCCACACACTCACTAGACTCTACCCACACACTCACTAGACTCTACCCACACACTCACTAGACTCTACCCACACACTCACTAGACTCTACCCACACACTCACTAGACTCTACCCACACACTCACTAGACTCTACCCACACACTCACTAGACTCTACCCACACACTCACTAGACTCTACCCACACACTCACTAGACTCTACCCACACACTCACTAGACTCTACCCACACACTCACTAGACTCTACCCACACACTCACTAGACTCTACCCACACACTCACTAGACTCTACCCACACACTCACTAGACTCTACCCACACACTCACTAGACTCTACCCACACACTCACTAGACTCTACCCACACACTCACTAGACTCTACCCACACACTCACTAGACTCTACCCACACACTCACTAGACTCTACCCACACACTCACTAGACTCTACCCACACACTCACTAGACTCTACCCACACACTCACTAGACTCTACCCACACACTCACTAGACTCTACCCACACACTCACTAGACTCTACCCACACACTCACTAGACTCTACCCACACACTCACTAGACTCTACCCACACACTCACTAGACTCTACCCACACACTCACTAGACTCTACCCACACACTCACTAGACTGTACCCACACACTCACTAGACTCTACCCACACACTCACTAGACTCTACCCACACACTCACTAGACTCTACCCACACACTCACTAGACTCTACCCACACACTCACTAGACTCTACCCACACACTCACTAGACTCTACCCACACACTCACTAGACTCTACCCACACACTCACTAGACTCTACCCACACACTCACTAGACTCTACCCCCACTCTCACTAGACTCTACCCCCACACTCACTAGACTCTACCCCCTCACTCACTAGACTCTACCCACACACTCACTAGACTCTACCCACACACTCACTAGACTCTACCCACACACTCACTAGACTCTACCCACACACTCACTAGACTCTACCCACACACTCACTAGACTCTACCCGTACACTCACTAGACTCTACCCACACACTCACTAGACTCTACCCACACACTCACTAGACTCTACCCACAGTCTCACAAATACTACAATGATATTCCAACACACACACACACAAAACACACACACGCATATTGACGCCTAGATGCCTGTGTGGTCTTGTACAGCTAACCTTGTGGAGACACACAATTCAGTCCAATTCTAAATCCTATTTTCCCTAACCCCTACTCTTACCCTAAACCAAACCCTAACCCCAGCTCCTAACCCTTCATTTAATTCTAACCCTAACACTATTTCTAACCTTAACCCTAAACCCCTTACTACTAGCATTTGACCTCTTGGGGACTAACAAAATGTCCCCAGTTGGTAAACACGCACACACACACACGCACACACGCACACACACACACACGCACACGCACACGCACACACATACACGCACACAGACATTGACACTCTTCACATGCACTGCTGCTAGAGTAGAGTAAAATAGAGAAAACCATCGTGTTCGTGAGAGTCTCACCTTTCCAGAGATTGGTTTGTACAGATGTTTTTTATTGAGACAGCTGCATTTCAGGATGTCTCATGGTCTGGAAAACACCACTGCAGCTCGGCCACCTTCCCATGCAAGAAAAACGGATATCTCAGCTTAAATTGACTGATTGTGTTGGAGATGTTTTTATTACATTACTTAGATTGACGCACAGGTGTGTCAATGGACTCTTAAGGATTTAAGGATGGAATGGAGCTAAGCACAGGCAAAATCCTAGCGGAAAACCTGTTTTCCACCAGACATTGGCAAATGGAATCACCTTTCAGCAAGACAATAACCTAAAACACAATGCAAACTGACACTGGAGTTCCTAACCAGGAAGGCAGTGAATGTCCGAGTTTTGAAAGTTTTGATTTAAATCTGCTTGAAAATGTTTGGCAGGACCTAAAAATGGTTGTCTACCAAAGATCAGCAATGAAATTTGACAGAGCTTGAATAATTTTTTCTAAGAATAATGGACAAATGTTGCACTATCCAGGTGTGGAAAGCTCTTTATAAAATTACCCAAAAGACAAAGGGTAATGGTTGAATACTTACGCAGATGTTCGAAGAAATGTTAGTATTTTATGTAATTTATTGTAAAAAAAATACTATTTAATTCAATATTAATCCCACTTTGTAACAAAACTACATTTGAAAAAGTCAAGCTGTGTGATATTTTCCATATTAACTCAATTACCTCAACTACATACCTCGTACCCCTGCACATTGACTCGGCATTGGTACTCATATATAGACTTGTTACTTTTTATTTTTGTGTTACAATTTTTTCAATTTTTTTTACACATTTTCTATTAATTTCTGAATTACTTAATTACTTTAACTTTGCATTGTTGGGAAAGGACCCGTAACTAAGCATTTCATGGTAAAGTCTGCACCTGTTGTATTCGGCGCATGTGACAAATCAAAATGTTTATTAATTATTTTCTGTCTTGTTTACCCTGTAGTTACTGGCACTCACAGCAGCCTGATAATGGCCGCGATGACCCAAAAAATGGGGAGGAGGACTGTGTTGAGCTGAACACAGAAACATGGCGTCCTGCAAAGGCATGGAATGACCAGTCATGTTTAGACAATCGTCACTGGATCTGTGAGAAAGTGGTTTAACATCACCATGACAACAGAGGAGGCTGGTGGGAGGACGCGTACACATACTGCACCTACAGTGAACACAACTTCATTCTCTCTCTCTAAGACACACACATACAGCACCTACAGTGAACACAACTTCATTCTCTCTCTCTCTAAGACACACACACATACAGCACCTACAGTGAACACAACTTCATTCTCTCTCTCTAAGACACACACACATACAGCACCTACAGTGAACACAACTTCATTCTCTCTCTCTAAGACACACCAACACACTGTAGGAAGTGTACTGAGGGGCAAAACAACCTGATAATGGTTGTGAACCAGGAGAAACTGTAACTAGGACTGTGCTGATGTTAATATTGGGTTTTCTGAGCCTGTATATAAATATTCTGACATATCATTTACCTCTCAACATAACTGGGTTTGTGAAGAGTTATGCAGCATCTCATTATATAATAGTGCTACAGTGCTAATGCATCTCTCTCTAGTTAAACAGTGTGTAGACATACTGTCATCTGTAAAATGATTGTATTCATTGTTTTAAATAGAAACATGTTATGTGATTTGCCATTGGCTTGTGCTTTTTTCATAATCAATTATTAGTATAAATCTCTTTAGTAAAAGATCAGGCTCAGAAAAGAAAGGCTCAGTAAGAAAGGAACCTAGCAATTTACCAGCTTCCTGATTGAATGTGATTGGATTGTTAAAACAATGTGACTTGCAGTTGGACACAGACGGTCGGCAGAACAGTACTGAGAGGATATACACTGTACGCAGGCACACACACACAGACGCACACACACACACACACAGACACACACACACACAGACACACACTGCACGCAGGCACACACAGACACAGACACAGACACAAGTGTGAAGTTCCCCTTTTCTGATAAAGATGCAGACAGATGTCCCACACACACCTCTGAATAACTCTTCACACTGATGTCACACACAGCTTAGATACAATTAAAGAGACCCTATATGTCCATCGCTGGCATAGAGAAAGTAAGATACATAATGTGAACTCCATTTCAAGGCTGGAGAAGCCACAAACAGAACAGTCAAAGTGATAGGATGAAAGACTACTCTCCTCAGACACCTGTTGTCAAGCAGCTATCATGTTATATCACTGTGTTTTGAATATCCTGTCATGTTTAACTTCCTGAGTGAAGGTTAGAAAGGTAATCATACAGTAGATATTACCATTAGGAGTCAGTTAGAAAGGTAATCATACAGTAGATATTACCATTAGGAGTCAGTTAGAAAGGTAATCATACAGTAGATATTACCATTAGGAGTCAGTTAGAAAGGTAATCCTACAGTAGATATTACCATTAGGAGTTAGTTAGAAAGGTAATCATACAGTAGATATTACCATTAGGAGTTAGTTAGAAAGGTAATCATACAGTAGATATTACCATTAGGAGTCAGTTAGAAAGGTAATCATACAGTAGATATTACCATTAGGAGTCAGTTAGAAAGGTAATCATACTGTAGATATTACCATTAGGAGTTAGTTAGAAAGGTAATCATACAGTAGATATTACCATTAGGAGTCAGTTAGAAAGGTAATCATACAGTAGATATTACCATTAGGAGTCAGTTAGAAAGGTAATCATACAGTAGATATTACCATTAGGAGTCAGTTAGAAAGGTAATCATACAGTAGATATTACCATTAGGAGTCAGTTAGAAAGGTAATCATACAGTAGATATTACCATTAGGAGTCAGTTAGAAAGGTAATCATACAGTAGATATTACCATTAGGAGTCAGTTAGAAAGGTAATCGTACAGTAGATATTACCATTAGGAGTCAGTTAGAAAGGTAATCATACAGTAGATATTACCATTAGGAGTCAGTTAGAAAGGTAATCATACAGTAGATATTACCATTAGGAGTCAGTTAGAAAGGTAATCATACAGTAGATATTACCATTAGGAGTCAGTTAGAAAGGTAATCATACAGTAGATATTACCATTAGGAGTCAGTTAGAAAGGTAATCATACAGTAGATATTACCATTATAGTCAGTTAGAAAGGTAATCATACAGTAGATATTACCATTAGGAGTCAGTTAGAAAGGTAATCATACAGTAGATATTACCATTAGGAGTCAGTTAGAAAGGTAATCATACAGTAGATATTACCATTAGGAGTTAGTTAGAAAGGTAATCATACAGTAGATATTACCATTAGGAGTCAGTTAGAAAGGTAATCATACAGTAGATATTACCTGTTACGTTCTGACCTTAGTTCCTTTTTTATGTCTTTATTTTAGTTTGGTCAGGGCGTGAGTTGGGGTGGGCATTCTATGTTGTTTTTCTATGTTTTGTTCTGTGTGTTAGATTTCTATGTGTTTGGCCTGGTATGGTTTTCAATCAGAGGCAGCTGTATATCGTTGTCTCTGATTGAGAGCCATACTTAGGTAGCCTGTGTTCCCACCTGTGTTTGTGAGTGGTTATTTTCCGTTTCAGTGTTTGCACCATACGTGACTGTGTCGGTTTTCATTTATTCTCTTGTTCTTTTGTATTTTGTTTCATTCTCAATTAAACAGTATTAAGGTTGCATTTTGGTCCTCCTCTTCTTCCACCAACGAAAGACGTTACATTACAGTTAGGAGTCAGTTAGAAAGGTAATCATAAGTAAGTTAAAATCATTTATATTACAATAACAGGTCAGACAGACTGAATTAGTTCATTCATTGATTGGTGTAATCATTGATATTCGGTACGGTTGGTTAAGATGGCCGACTACATCAACAAATAGGTGATTGAATTAAAAGATGTTAATGAAGACAACCAGAACAGAGGAACAAGGAGCGTGAAGACTGAGACCCATCTCTCAGGTACAAAGAATTATCTTTTTCTCCCTCTCACACGGACACAGATGCAGACAGGTATGAGCGCACAAACCGAACGCACACGTATGCTGACACGTGCACACACACTAATATCACATCATAGAAAACAGTATTCTGTGTGGTTCAGTTGGTACGTAGCTTCGGGTTCAAAACCTGCGGGGTCACAAACACTAAAATGCATCAATTCAATGTCTTTTTTTAGTTTAGTTATTGGAACTACGTGGAACAATTTAAATATGATTAATTGAATATAGCCTTTTAAAAACAACAACACAATGGACACCACACCACTGTTTTGGTAAACATCTGAGGGGCTGTAAAATGTTTACCACTCTCAACTTAGGAGACAGAGCTACAGTATGTATGCAAGGACTGATCCTCCACGAGTTAACTATTTGAGGCTACACAGTGTTTGTTTACAATTCCATGGTAGAACAAGCTTATATTTTGGGTCCTGATGGGGTTAGAAAGTTAAACTAATCTCATGAGGCATTTACAGAATAAGCTACATACAAGAATCAATAGGGAAATATTATCAATTTAAAAGTAAAAAATTAAATGTGATATGGCAATCGCAGATAGACCCTTTAAATCATGCTCTTGCTATATTGTGTAATTTCTTCATACAGTTGCTTCCTGTTTATCAGATCTGAGGTGACCACAAGCTTGAGCAAACTGTTGCTGCCAACCCTCAATGGGGGAAAACCATCGTTGCAATGGAAATGTTTGGCTCTCAGAATTCTAATCACAATCATTAGTGATGTAGGATGATTGTGTGTGTCTGTGCCTGTTCCTCTCCAGATAGAAGACTAAGACTCTACAGGATGGCTGCTGTGTGTTTAGGAGTGCTGTGTGTTCTACAAGTCATTCTCAACATCTCCCTGAGACTGGCTTTCTGTGAGTGAGGCTGTGTCCCAAATGACACTCCATTAGTGCACTGGTTAAACATAGTGCACTAATATAGGGGATAGGGTGCCATTTGGGAATCTAGTGTGTCATTTGGGACCCTATTCCATGTATAGTGCATTACTTTAACCCTGGCCGTTAGGAGCGATATGTATTTTATTATCGCACTATAGTTCTGTTCTCACAAAGCAAGGATCACAATTCAGACTTACAGACATCACATAGCTTGTGGGACCAGCAGTTTTTCAAAACTGTTGACACAAAAGAATTATGAAAATACCACAACCCCCGTGTCCCAAATATCATCCTATCCTCTTTAAAGTGCACTACTTTTGACTAGGGCACTTAAGGTTTTGGTCAAAAGCAGCTCACCATATAAGGAATAGTGTCATTTGGAACACATCCCAGGAACTTCTCTTTTCTTTCTTTCAGCCCGCTCCAACAAAAGAGAGAAAACATTTATAGTGCTGTTACAACACCACTAGTCTGGCGCAAGACAGAGACCAGACAGATACCAGTAGAGGTATCATTGACCTGTGTACAGACAGAGACCAGTAGAGCTATCGTTGACCTGTGTACAGACAGATACCAGTAGAGGTATCATTGACCTGTGTACAGACAGAGACCATACTGTAGGTTCTGAGAGAGTGGTCAGTCTAACTCTGTGTTGTTCAGACTCTAGGTTCTGAGAGAGTGGTCAGTCTATCTCTGTGTTGTTCATACTCTAGGTTCTGAGAGAGAGGTCAGTCTAACTCTGTGTTGTTCATACTGTAGGTTCTGAGAGAGAGGTCAGTCTAACTCTGTGTTGTTTATACTCTAGGTTCTGAGAGAGTGGTCAGTCTAACTCTGTGTTGTTCATACTCTAGGTTCTGAGAGAGTGATCAGTCTAACTCTGTGTTGTTCATACTCTAGGTTCTGAGAGAGAGGTCAGTCTAACCCTGTGTTGTTCATACTCTAGGTTCTGAGAGAGAGGTCAGTCTAACTCTGTGCTGTTCATACTCTAGGTTCTGAGAGAGAGGTCAGTCTAACTCTGTGTTGTTCATACTCTAGGTTCTGAGAGAGAGGTCAGTCTAACTCTGTTGTTTTTACTGCAGCTTTTGGAGGAGTGGAGAGCTGTGTGGTGGTGGAGTGGAGAAATGTGTGGTGGTGGAGTGGAGAGCTGTGTGGTGGTGGAGTGGAGAAATGTGTGGTGGTGGAGTGGAGAGCTGTGTGGTGGTGGAGTGGAGAGCTGTGTGGTGGTGGAGTGGAGAACTGTGTGGTGGTGGAGTGGAGAGATGTGTGGTGGTGGAGTGGAGAACTGTGTGGTGGTGGAGTGGAGAGCTGTGTGGTGGTGGAGTGGAGAGCTGTGTGGTGGTGGAGCGGAGAACTGTGTGGTCGTACCTTACTGGTCATCAGCCTACAGAGAATGGTGGGACTATCAGTGTTCATATCCACAGTACTGGATCTGTGACAAAGGCCTCTTGTAGGTACTGCTGTTTAAGGAACTCTTTACTGTATCTTAAGACCGATTATATATTTTGGTAGAATGGCTCTATGAACGAGATGTTGGAGAGAAAGGCACATGCACACACACACACGCACACACACACACACACACACACACACACACACACACACAGACTGAATCATGCACGCACACAAAACAAATTGGAAATATAACACTCAATACCTATTGTCAATGTTAAGATGATAGTTCATTATGTAGCATTTCTTGTAGGCTGTACACAAATCTCTCTCTCTCTCTCTCTCTCTCTCCCTCTAGCTCTTTTTAGTAGCAACATGTCATGTGACTTCCCATGCTTCTGCTAAATTTATTTATATATATTTTTAATTTCATTAGCAATTATTATCATAAATAACTTTTATAATAAGAAGAACAAAGGCACAGATGAATAAATAAAGTGTAACGCTCGTCTTTCTCCTCATCTGAAGAGGAGCAAGGATCGGACCAATATGCAGCGTAGTTTAAAGACATAATCACGTTTATTTAAACGAAGACGAAAAACACTTGAACAAACTACAAAATAACAAACGACGTGAACAGACCTGAACTTGAGAACAAAACACATGAACGCACGAACAGGACGGAACACACGAACGAACGAAACGAAACAGTCCCGTGTGGTACAAACACTGACACAGGAACAATCACCCACAAACAAACAGTGAGAACAGCCTACCTTCATTTGGTTCTCAATCAGAGGAAACGTAAAACACTTGCCCCTAATTGAGAACCATATCAGACTAATACATTGAAACCAACATAGAAACACATAACATAGAATGCCCACCCCAACTCAAGCCCTGACCATACTAAACAAAGAAAAAAATAAAGGAAATAAGGTCAGGAACGTGACAGTACCCCCCCGCCCCCCCCAAGGTGCGGACTCCGGCCGCAAAACCAGAACCTTTTGGGTAGGGTCTGGGTGGGCATCTGTCCACGGTGGCGGCTCTGGCTCTGGACGTGGTCCCCACCCCACCATAGTTAATCCCCGCTTCCGTGGCCTCCTCCTAACGGCCACCCTCCATATAAACCCCACTGGATTAAGGGGCAGCACCAGACTAAGGGGCAACACCGGACTGAGGGGCAGCACCGGACTGAGGGGCAGCACCGGACTGAGGGGCAGCACCGGACTGAGGGGCAGCACCGGACTGAGGGGCAGCACCGGACTGAGGGGCAGCTCCGGACTGAGGGGCAGCTCCGGACTGAGGGGCAGCTCCGGACTGAGTGACGGCTCTGGCAGGTCATGGCTGGCTGACGGCTCTGGCAGGTCATGGCTGGCTGACGGCTCTGGCAGGTCATGGCTGGCTGATGGCTCTGGCAGGTCATGGCTGGCTGACGGCACTGGCAGGTCATGGCTGGCTGACGGCACTGGCAGGTAATGGCTGGCTGACGGCACTGGCAGGTAATGGCTGGCTGACGGCACTGGCAGGTCATAGCTGGCGGGCGGCTCTGGCAGGTCATAGCTGGTGGGCGGCTCTAGCTGCTCCTGTCTGGCGGGCGGCTCTGGCTGCTCCGGTCAGGCGGGCGGCTCTGGCTGCTCCTGTCTGGCGTGCGGCTCTGGCTGATCCTGTCTGGCGGACGGCTCTGGCGGCTCCTGTCTGGCGGACGGCTCTAGTGGCTCCTGTCTGGCGGACGGCTCTGAAGGCTCAGGACAGACGGGCGGCTTTGAAGGCTCAGGACAGACAGGTGGCTTTGAAGGCTCAGGACAGACGGGCAGTTCAGACGGCGCTGGGCAGACGGATAGCGCAGGCGGCACTGGGCAGATGGATAGTGCAGGCGGCTCTGGGCAGACGGATAGTGCAGGCGGCACTGGGCAGACTGATAGTGCAGGCGGCACTGGGCAGACGGCAGACTCTGTCCGGCTGAGGCGCACAGTAGGCCTAGTGCGTGGTGCCGGAACTGGTGGTACCGGGCTAAGGACACGCACCTTAAGGCTAGTGCGGGGAGCAGCAACAGGGCGCACAGGGCTCTGGAGACGCACAGGCGGCTTGGTGCGTGGTGTAGGCACTGGTGGTAATGGGCTGGAGACACGCACTACAGGGCTAGTGCGTGGAGGAGGAACAGGGCTCTGGAGACGCAAAGGAAGCCTGGTGCGTGGTGTTGGCACTGGTGGTACTGGGCTGGGGCGGGGAGGTGGCACCGGATATACCGGACCGTGCAGGCGTACTGGCTCCCTTGAGCACCGAGCCTGCCCAACCTTACCTGGTTGAATACTCCCCGTAGCCCGACCAGTGCGGGGAGGTGGAATAACCCGCACTGGGCTGTGTTGGCGAACCGGGGACACAATGCGTAAGGCTGGTGCCATGTATGCCGGCCCGAGGAGACGCACTGGAGAACAGACACGTTGAGCCGGCTTCATGGCACCTGGCTCAATGCTCAATCTAGCCCGGCCGATACGTGGAGTTGGAATGTACCGCACCGGGCTATGCACACGTACAGGAGACACCGTGCGCTTTACCGCATAACACGGTGTCTGCCCGTACTTTCGCTCTCCACGGTAAGCTCGGGGAGTTGGCGCATGTCTCCTATCTGACTTCGCCACACTCCCTTGTAGCCACCCCCCCAAGACATTTTTGGGCTTGACTCACAGGCTTCCAGCCTCACTTCCGTGCTGCCTCCTCATACCACCGCCTCTCGGCTTTAGCTGCCTCCAACTCTTCACGAGGGCGGCGATATTCTCCAGGTTGTGCCCAGGGTCCCTTACCGTCCAGAATTTCCTCCCATGTCCAGAAATCCTGCGATCGCTGCTGCTGCTTTTTCCCACGCTGCTTGGTCCTTGGTTGGTGGGTGATTCTGTAACGCTCGTCTTTCTCCTCATCTGAAGAGGAGCAAGGATCGGACCAATATGCAGCGTAGTTTAAAGACATAATCACGTTTATTTAAACGAAGACGAAAAACACTTGAACAAACTACAAAATAACAAACGACGTGAAAAGACCTGAACTTGAGAACAAAACACATGAACGCACGAACAGGACGGAACACACAAACGAACGAAACGAAACACTCCCGTGTGGTACAAACACTGACACAGGAACAATCACCCACAAACAAACAGTGAGAACAGCCTACCTTAATATGGTTCTCAATCAGAGGAAACGTAAAACACCTGCCACTAATTGAGAACCATATCAGGCTAATACATTGAACCCAACATAGAAACACATAACATAGAATGCCCACCCCAACTCACGCCCTGACCATACTAAACAAAGACAAAATAAAGGAAATAAGGTCAGGAACGTGACATAAAGGAAACATCTCTGAGTTCAAACCAGCTTCCTGATTGAATGTGAGTCACTGAGTGCGAGCCATAATGTCACTTCCTTATGAACAATGTCACAAATAGTTATTGTGAAATATGACGTCTTGCTTGAAAGTGATTGGATACTTAAAATGTTCTTTCAACTGCAGTGCACCACAGACAGACATCAGAGACACGAATGGAGACCCACGTCAGAGCAACTAGAATCATACAGTAGATATTACCATTAGGAGTCAGTTAGAAAGGTAATCATTAGTAAGTTAATACTATAAGTTAAAGTTAAAATCATAAATACTACAATAAAAGGTCAGACAGACTGAATTAGTTGATTAATTCATTGATTGGGGTAATCATTGATATTCGGTATGGTTAGTTAAGATGGCTGACTACGTCAACAAACAGGTGATTGACCTAAAAGATGTTAATGAAGAAAACCGGAACAAAGCAACGAGGAGCGTGAAGACTGAGACTCATCTCTCAGGTACAAATAATGATCTTTCTCTCCCTCTCTCACACAGATGCAGACAGGTATGAACTCACAAACCGAACGCACACACGTATGCTGAAACGCACACACACACTAATATCACATCATAGAAAAACACTTGTACATGTTTTATTGTTCTATCTTCTAGGTGGTTCAGTTGGTACAGAACCTGGGGTTTACAACCTGCTGGGGTCACAAACACTAAAATGTATCATTTCAATTTATTGTTTAAATTCAGTTATTGGAACTATTGGAACTACTATTTAATAATCTGTGCACCTGGTGACCTGCCTGTTATTGGTAAACAGTTGAGGGTCTGGTAACCTGAAACAGGCTCTGTGCACCTGGTGACCTGCCTGTTATTGGTAAACAGCTGAGGGTCTGGTAACCTGAAACAGGCTCTGTGCACCTGGTGACCTGCCTGTTATTGGTAAACAGCTGAGGGTCTGGTAACCTGAAACAGACTCTGTGCACCTGGTGACCTGCCTGTTATTGGTAAACAGCTGAGGGTCTGGTAACCTGAAACAGGCTCTGTGCACCTGGTGACCTGCCTGTTATTGGTAAACAGCTGAGGGTCTGGTAACCTGAAACAGACTCTGTGCACCTGGTGACCTGCCTGTTATTGGTAAACAGCTGAGGGTCTGGTAACCTGAAACAGGCTCTGTGCACCTGGTGACTTGCCTGTTATTGGTAAACATCTGAGGGTCTGGTAACCTGAAACAGGCTCTTTGCACCTGGTGACCTGCCTGTTATTGGTAAACAGCTGAGGGTCTGGTAACCTGAAACAGGCTCTTTGCACCTGGTGACCTGCCTGTTATTGGTAAACAGCTGAGGGTCTGGTAACCTGAAACAGGCTCTGTGCACCTGGTGACTTGCCTGTTATTCGTAAACAGTTGAGGGTCTGGTAACCTGAAACAGGCTCTGTGCACCTGGTGACCTGCCTGTTATTCGTAAACAGTTGAGGGTCTGGTAACCTGAAACAGGCTCTTTGCACCTGGTGACCTGCCTGTTATTGGTAAACAGCTGTAAAGAATACTTTTCAAAGTCCCAAAAATGTAAGCAGCAATCGCAGATATCCTCTTTAAGTCATGCTTTAGCTATATTGTGTAATTTTGGTAATTTCTTCATAAAGTAGCTTCCTGTTTATCAGAATTTAGATGAAAGCACTCTTGAGCAAACGTTCGCTACCAACCCTAAATCGGGGGGGGGGGGGGTTGGTTGTCAGAGTTCTGATGATAATCAGTAGTGATGTAGGATGATATTTGTTCTGTTTTAGTCATAATGTAGAATGGTGTGTGTGTGTGTGTTTCTCTCCAGATGGAAGACTAAGACTCTACAGGATGGCTGCTGTGTGTTTAGGAGTGCTGTGTGTTCTACAAGTCACTCTCAACATCTCCCTGAGACTGGCTTTCTGTGAGTGAGGACCAAATGACACCCTATTAGCACTGTACTTATGACAGTGCACTATATAGGGAACAGGGTGCCATTTGGGACTGCGTACCGGAACCTATTTCAGTCAAAGTCAAGCACTGCCAAAAATGTGACCACAAAAACAATACAACTGCATCAGCTCTGCTTCAAATCAAATCAAATGTATTTATATAGCCCTTCTTACATCAGCTGATATCTCAAAGTGCTGTACAGAAACCCAGCCTAAAACCGCAAACAGCAAGCAATGCAGGTGTAGAAGCACGGTGGCTAGGAAAAACTCCCTAGAAAGGCCAAAACCTAGGAAGAAACCTAGAGAGGAACCAGGCTATGAGGGGTGGCAGTCCTCTTCTGGCTGTGCCGGGTGGAGATTATAACAGAACATGGCCAAGATGTTCAAATTTTCATAAATGACCAGTATGGTCAAAAAATATAATCACAGTAGTTGTCGAGGGTGCAAATTGTCAGCACCTCAGGAGTAAATGTCAGTTGGCTTTTCATAGCAGATCATTGAGTACACAAACCATGTCTACAGTGTTTTCGGGAAGTTTTCAGACGTCTTCACTTTTTCCACATTTTGTTACGTTACAGCCTTATTCTAAAATTGATGAGGGGAAAAAAATATTGAATCAATCTACACACCGCATAATGACAAAGTAAAAACAGGTTAATATACACTGCTCAAAAAAATAAAGGGAACACTTAAACAACACAATGTAACTCCAAGTCAATCACACTTCTGTGAAATCAAACTGTCCACTTAGGAAGCAACACTGATTGACAATAAATTTCACATGCTGTTGTGCAAATGGAATAGACAAAAGGTGGAAATTATAGGCAATTAGCAAGACACCCCCAATAAAGGAGTGATTCTGCAGGTGGTGACCACAGACCACTTCTCAGTTCCAATGCTTCCTGGCTGATGTTTTGGTCACTTTTGAATGCTGGCGGTGCTCTCACTCTAGTGGTAGCAAGAGACGGAGTCTACAACCCACACAAGTGGCTCAGGTAGTGCTGCTAATCCAGGATGGCACATCAATGCGAGCTGTGGCAATAAGGTTTGCTGTGTCTGTCAGCGTAGTGTCCAGAGCATGGAGGCGCTACCAGGAGACAGGCCAGTACATCAGGAGACGTGGAGGAGGCCGTAGGAGGGCAACAACCCAGCAGCAGGACCGCTACCTCCGCCTTTGTGCAAGGTGGAGCACTGCCTGAGCCCGGCAAAATGACATCCAGCAGTGTATATTTTTCCAAATGTATAAAAAAAAAAACATAAATACCTTATATACATAAGTATTCAGACCCTTTGCTTTGAGACTCGAAATTGAGCTCACGTGCATCCTGTTTCCATTGATCATCCTTGAGATGTTTCTACAACTTGATTGGAGTCCACCTGTGGTAAATTCAATTAATTGTACATGATTTGGAAAGGCACACACCTGTCTATATAAGGTCCCACAGTTGACAGTGCATGTCAGAGCAAAAAACATGCCACGAGGTCAAAGGAATTGTCCATAGAGCTCTTAAACAGGATTGTGTCGAGGCACAGATCTGGGGAAGGGTACCAAGACATTTCTGCAGCATTGAAGGTCCCCAAGAACACAGTGGCCTCCATCATTCCTAAATGGAAGGAGTTTGGAAACACCAAGACTCTTCCTAGAGCTGGCCGCTTGGCCAAAATGAGCAATCGGGGAAGAAGGGCCTTGGTCAGGTGACCAAGAACTTGATGGTCACTCTGACAAACCTCCAGAGTTCCTCTGTGGAGATGGGAGAACCTTCCAGAAGGACAACCATCTATGCAGCACTCCACCTATCAGGCCATTAGGGTGGAGTGGCTAGACGGAAGCCACTCCTCACTAAAAAGGCACATGACAAACAACGCAGGAATGGCTTCGGGACAAGTCTTTGAATGTCCTTCAGTGGCCCAGCCAAAGCCCGGACTTGAACCCAATCGAACACCTCTGGAGAGAGTTAATATCTGTGCAGCGATGCTCCCCATCCAACCTAACAGAGGTTGAGAGGATCTACAGAGACAAATGGGAGAAACTCCCCAAATACAGGTGTGCCAAGCTTGTAGAATCATACCCAATAAGTCTCAAAGCTGTAATGGCTGCCAAAGGTGCTTTTACTGAGTAAAGGGTCTAAATACTTATGTAAATGTGATATTTCTGTTTAATATTTATAATAAAGTTGCAAAAACTTCTAAAAAACTGTTTTTGCTTTGCCATTATGGGGTATTGTGTGTAGATTGATGAGGGGAGAAAACAATTTCATACATTGTAGAATAAGGCTGTAAGAAAGTCAAAGGGTCTGAATACTTTCCGAATGCACAGTATAAGCCTGGGATATCAACCATTCAAAGTTGGCCTTAGTGGGAGTGACAATAGAATTCTATGTAAGTGACCTTACTGAGTAAAATATTTGCCATGTCCTTTGCTAGTCTTCAATAGTTAACACAGCCACAAAGTCATAATTATGGCTAAGCCCTAATTTCTCTTCTTAAAATGTACTTTTAATCTAACCTAACTAATGAAGGCCAAGTTTGATGCGTAGATCTACCAGACCTTCTAAGCATTTGGGCGGAAGTGTCTGGGAACGAGATTAGGTGTCTAAACTTAACTTTAGAGCGTGTGTCATACTTCAGCATAGCATGTCACCATTTATATGTTTATATCATTTTCAACATAGTGGGTTATGTCACATTTGACATGGGAGATATTGTCACACAGTTTGGCCATGTTTATGAACCCTTTATAAAGCATGACATATACTTATAGATGCTATATAACACATTTATGTAGTGCTTATGAAAGCATTCCGAAGGATGTATAAAAGCCTTCATTAGCTGAAGGTGATTTAAAGCGGGACCATGAAGGTCAGGCTATGTTATGAAGTTATTATTTGTGAGTATTAAAGATGAAATCCCAATCAGTGAAAGAATGATTGATCTACCTAACTAGCAGGTTTACATCAATCATCAACATGAATGATCAGCTGATAGTCTGTCCTCTTTCCTTGATGTCAATCATGTCTTTTGTAACCAGCGGTGTAGTGATACTTGTTTATGACATCATCATGTCTGAATCAGAGTTTGTACCGACAGATGACACCTTTTGAATCTCTTTATAGAATACACATAAAATGCATCCTCAGATAACAACATCTGACTATATCCACATTGTCTCAAGAACATGTTCTATGTCCTACACCAAGTCAGGAACAGCTCATTTCAAAATAGACTGTAAACATCCATGTCAATCTTGAATGATAATTCATCACGTTTTACTGGTGAAATGTCCACACTGCAAGCCAATCATCTGAGTCATTATCATGGGAATATGCATTTAGATATTATTGAATTACTGTTTTGTGAGTGAATTAACCAGGAGCTATATGTATCAATCCTTTCCAGATAACAGAGGCAATGAGACTGAAGAGAGAGACCAGCTACAGACCAGTTGCAACACCCTGACTGAAGAGAGAGACCAGCTACAGAAGGAAAGAGATGATCTCATGAGAAAGTTCTCTAATCTGAGTGAGTTCACCTGATAAATGATCATAACATCACATATCTAATATGCAGTAAACTTGTGTTCGTATTCTACAATAATAGGTGCAGAATAATACGATGGCAATTCATCTTTCTGTCTTGTAGAACAAACCTGCCCTGAAGGCTGGCAGCAGTTTAACTCCAGTTGGTACTTCCTGTCTACTGTGAAAAAACCCTGGAAGGAGAGCAGACAGGACTGTCTGGAGAGAGGAGCAGACCTGGTGATCGTAAACAGTGAAATGGAACAGGTGAGTGAGTGAGTGACTGAGTGACTGAGTGAGTGAGTGAGTGAGTGAGTGAGTGAGTGAGTGAGTGAGTGAGTGAGTGAGTGAGTGAGTGAGTGAGTGAGTGAGTGAGTGAGTGAGAGAGAGAGAGATATGGTGGGGGAGTTATGATCAAACATCTCTTGGTAAGTAATGCATCTTCCAGTACTTAACACATATAGTCTATAGTAGTTGACAATATCAGAATCTTTCTCACCAACAGGAGTTTCTCTTTGGCCTCAATAAGAGAGCCTGGATTGGTCTGACTGACTCTGTTACTGAGGGGACCTGGAAATGGGTGGACGGCACCCCACTGACCACCCCAAGGTAAGACACTACTGCTCTAATAACACTGACCACCCATAGGTAAGAGACTACTGCTCCATAATAACACTGACCACCCCAAGGTAAGAGACTACTGTTGTAATAACACTGACCATCCCAAGGTAAGAGACTACTGCTCTATAATAACACTGACCACCCCAAGGTAAGAGACTACTGCTCTATAATAACACTGACCACCCCAAGGTAAGAGATTACTGTCTATAATAACACTGACCACCCCAAGGTAAGACACCACTGCTCTATATTAACACTGACCACCCCAACATAAGAGACTACTAATCTAATAACACTGACCACCCCAAGGTAAGAGACCACTGCTCTATAATAACACTGACCACCCCAAGGTAAGACACTACTGCTCTATATTAACACTGACCACCCCAACATAAGAGACTACTAATCTAATAACACTGACCACCCCAAGGTAAGAGACTACTGCTCTATAATAACACTGACCACCCCAAGGTAAGCGACTACTGCTCTATAATAACACTGAACACCCCAAGATAAGAGACTACTGCTCTATAATAACACTGACCACCCCAAGATAAGAGACTACTGCTCTATAATAACACTGACCACCCCAAGGTAAGAGACTACTGCTCTATAATAACACTGACCACCCCAAGATAAGAGACTACTGCTCTATAATAACACTGACCACCCCAAGATAAGAGACTACTGCTCTATAATAACACTGACCACCCCAAGGTAAGAGACTACTGCTTTAATAACACTGACCACCCCAAGGTAAGAGACTACTGCTCTATAATAACACTGACCACCCCAAGGTAAGAGACTACTGCTCTATAATAACACTGACCACCACAAGGTAAGAGACTACTGCTCTATAATAACACTGACCACCCCAAGGTAAGAGACTACTGCTCTATAATAACACTGACCACCCCAAGGTAAGAGACTACTGCTCTATAATAACACTGACCACCCCAAGGTAAGAGACTACTGCTCTATAATAACACTGACCACCCCAAGATAAGAGACTACTGCTCTATAATAACACTAACCACCCCAAGGTAAGAGACTACTGCTCTATAATAACACTGACCACCCCAAGGTAAGAGACTACTGCTCTATAATAACACTGACCACCCCAAGGTAAGAGATTACTGCTCTATAATAACACTGACCACCCCAAGGTAAGACACTACTGCTCTATATTAACACTGACCACCCCAACATAAGAGACTACTAATCTTATAACACTGACCACCCCAAGGTAAGAGACTACTGCTCTATAATAACACTGACCACCCCAAGATAAGAGACTACTGCTCTATAATAACACTGACCACCCCAAGATAAGAGACTACTGCTCTATAATAACACTGACCACCCCAAGGTGAGAGATTACTGTCTATAATAACACTGACCACCCCAAGGTAAGACACTACTGCTCTATATTAACACTGACCACCCCAACATAAGAGACTACTAATCTAATAACACTGACCACCCCAAGGTAAGAGACTACTGCTCTATAATAACACTGACCACCCCAAGGTAAGACACTACTGCTCTATATTAACACTGACCACCCCAACATAAGAGACTACTAATCTAATAACACTGACCACCCCAAGGTAAGAGACTACTGCTCTATAATAACACTGACCACCCCAAGGTAAGCGACTACTGCTCTATAATAACACTGAACACCCCAAGATAAGAGACTACTGCTCTATAATAACACTGACCACCCCAAGATAAGAGACTACTGCTCTATAATAACACTGACCACCCCAAGGTAAGAGACTACTGCTCTATAATAACACTGACCACCCCAAGATAAGAGACTACTGCTCTATAATAACACTGACCACCCCAAGATAAGAGACTACTGCTCTATAATAACACTGACCACCCCAAGGTAAGAGACTACTGCTTTAATAACACTGACCACCCCAAGGTAAGAGACTACTGCTCTATAATAACACTGACCACCCCAAGGTAAGAGACTACTGCTCTATAATAACACTGACCACCACAAGGTAAGAGACTACTGCTCTATAATAACACTTACCACCCCAAGGTAAGAGACTACTGCTCTATAATAACACTGACAACCCCAAGGTAAGAGACTACTGCTCTATAATAACACTGACCACCCCAAGGTAAGAGACTACTGCTCTATAATAACACTGACCACCCCAAGATAAGAGACTACTGCTCTATAATAACACTAACCACCCCAAGGTAAGAGACTACTGCTCTATAATAACACTGACCACCCCAAGGTAAGAGACTACTGCTCTATAATAACACTGACCACCCCAAGGTAAGAGATTACTGCTCTATAATAACACTGACCACCCCAAGGTAAGACACTACTGCTCTATATTAACACTGACCACCCCAACATAAGAGACTACTAATCTAATAACACTGACCACCCCAAGGTAAGAGACTACTGCTCTATAATAACACTGACCACCCCAAGATAAGAGACTACTGCTCTATAATAACACTGACCACAACAAGATAAGAGACTACTGCTCTATAATAACACTGACCACCCCAAGGTAAGAGACTACTGCTCTATAATAACACTGACCACCCCAAGATAAGAGACTACTGCTCTATAATAACACTGACCACCCCAAGATAAGAGACTACTGCTCTATAATAACACTGACCACCCCAAGGTAAGAGATTACTGCTCTATAATAACACTGACCACCCCAAGGTAAGAGACTAATGCTCTGTAATAACACTGACCACCCCAAGGTAAGAGACTACTGCTCTATAATAACACTGACCACCCCAAGGTAAGATACTACTGCTCTATAATAACACTGACCACCCCAAGGTAAGAGACTACTGCTCTATAATAACACTGACCACCCCAAGGTAAGAGACTACTGCTCTATAATAACACTGACCACCCCAAGGTAAGACACTACTGCTCTGTAATAACACTGACCACCCCAAGGTAAGAGATTACTGCTCTATAATAACACTGACCACCCCAAGGTAAGAGACTACTGCTCTATAATAACACTGACCTGTGTATGAAGTAGGACGGATTCTCTGGGTTGTTCATAATCCAATGACCATAAGGTGAGACTTGACCATCCAGGTGTTATAGAGACCTTTAACAAATTACATGTTGCTTCAAATCATGTTCATAAAAAGTATTGTTTCCACTTATTGGTGTCTTTCCACAAACACTAAAGACATTTCTTAAAATGTAATTAAATTAAAACATGTCTGTATTTACAATGACCCCATTTTTTATTTTTTTTTACACTGACTATGCAAACTCACTACTCTACCCACACGCTCACTAGACTCTACCCACACGCTCACTAGACTCTACCCACACGCTCACTAGACTCTACCCACACACTCACTAGACTTTACCCACACACTCACTAGACTCTACCCACACGCTCACTAGACTCTACCCACACACTCACTAGACTCTACCCACACGCTCAATAGACTCTACCCACACGCTCACTAGACTCTACCCACACACTCACTAGACTCTACCCACACACTCACTAGACTCTACCCACACACTCACTAGACTCTACCCACACACTCACTAGACTCTACCCACACACTCACTAGACTCTACCCACACACTCACTAGACTCTACCCACACACTCACTAGAATCTACCCACACACTCACTAGACTCTACCCACACACTCACTAGACTCTACCCACAGTCTCACTAGACTCTACCCACACACTCACTAGACTCTACCCACACACTCACTAGACTCTACCCACACACTCACTAGAATCTACCCACACACTCACTAGACTCCACCCACACACTCACTAGACTCTACCCACACACTCACTAGACTCTACCCACACACTCACTAGACTCTACCCACACACTCACTAGACTTTACCCACACACTCACTAGACTTTACCCACACACTCACTAGACTCTACCCTACACACTCACTAGACTCTACCCACACACTCACTAGACTCTACCCACACACTCACTAGACTCTACCCACACACTCACTAGACTCTACCCACACACTCACTAGACTCTACCCACACACTCACTAGACTCTACCCACACACTCACTAGACTCTACCCACACACTCACTAGACTCTACCCACACACTCACTAGACTCTACCCACACACTCACTAGACTCTACCCACACACTCACTAGACTCTACCCACACACTCACTAGACTCTACCCACACACTCACTAGACTCTACCCACACACTCACTAGACTCTACCCACACACTCACTAGACTCTACCCACACACTCACTAGACTCTACCCACACACTCACTAGACTCTACCCACACACTCACTAGACTTTACCCACACACTCACTAGACTCTACCCACACACTCACTAGACTCTACCCACACACTCACTAGACTCTACCCTACACACTCACTAGACTCTACCCACACACTCACTAGACTTTACCCACACACTCACTAGACTTTACCCACACACTCACTAGACTTTACCCACACACTCACTAGACTTTACCCACACACTCACTAGACTTTACCCACACACTCACTAGACTCTACCCACACACTCACTAGACTCTACCCACACACTCACTAGACTCTACCCACACACTCACTAGACTCTACCCACACACTCACTAGACTCTACCCACACACTCACTAGACTTTACCCACACACTCACTAGACTTTACCCACACACTCACTAGACTTTACCCACACACTCACTAGACTCTAGCCACACACTCACTAGACTTTACCCACACACTCACTAGACTCTAGCCACACACTCACTAGACTTTACCCACACACTCACTAGACTCTACCCACACACTCACTAGAATCTATCCACACACTCAGTAGACTCTACCCACACGCTCACTAGACTCTACCCACACGCTCACTAGAATCTACCCACACATTCACTAGATTCTACCCACACACTCACTAGAATCTACCCACACCCTCACTAGACTCTACCCACACCCTCACTAGACTCTACCCACACACTCACTAGACTCTACCCACACACTCACACATACTTACACTGATACTCAAATACACACATACATGTACACACAAGACACACACACACGTATATTGACCCCACTAATCAGTCCCATTTAAAATCTTATTATCCCTAACCCGTACTCTTACTCTAAACCTAACCATAACCCTAAACCTAACTCTAACCATAACCCTAAAACTAACCCTTGCTCCTAACCCTAACCCTATACTGATTCTAACCTTAACCCCCTAGAAATAGTATTTAACACGTCCACACACACTTTCACATTCTTCACACTCGCTCTGCTACTCTGTTTATTATCTGTCCTAATTGCCTAGTCACTTTTTATTTTGTGTTATTATTTTCATTTTTATTTAGCAAATGTTTTACTCATTTACTTCTCACTCTTTAACTCTGCATTGTTGGGGAAGGACCCGTAACTAAGCATTTCATGGTAAAGTCTACACCTGTTCTATTTCGCTCATGTGCCAAAATACATTGTTCATGATTTTATTTTCTCTGTCTTGTTTACTCTGTAGTTACTGGCACACACAGCAGCCTGATAATGGTGGTGACAACCCAGCAAATCGGAACGAGGACTGTGTTGAGCTGAACACAGAAACATGGCGTCCTGTAAAGGCATGGAATGACCTGTCATGTTTAAACAATCGTTACTGGATCTGTGAGAAAGTGGAAACAACACCATGACAACAGAGGAGGCTGGTGGGAGGACTGAAAGGAATTTTATAATATCTGTACATTACAATTCTACCTGTAATTGCAAAAGTACAATGATTTGCATGTTTTGCTTGAGCTTGAGATTAAGAATCAGTGATAGACCTTGCAAGTCCATGAAAAGGTCAACTGTACAAATCAAATCAAATTTTATTTGTCACGTGCACATGGTTAGCAGATGTTAATGCGAGTGTAGCGAAATGCTTGTGCTTCTAGTTCCGACAATGCAGTAATAACCAACAAGTAATCTAACCTAACAATTCCACAACTACTACCTTATACATACAAGTGTAAAGGGATAAAGAATATGTACATAAAGATATATGAATGAGTGATGGAACAGAACGGCATAGGCAAGATGCAGTAGATGTTATAGTGTACAGTATATACATGTGAGATGAGTAATGTAGGGTATATAAACATAAAGTGGCATAGTTTAAAATGGCTAGTGATACATGTATTACATAAAGATGGCAAGATGCAGTAGATGATATAGAGTACAGTATATACATATACATATGAGATGAGTGATTTAGGGTATGTAAATTTTATATTAAGTGGCATTCTTTAAAGTGGCTAATGATACATTTTTACATAATTTCCATCAATTCCCATTATTAAAGTGGCTGGAGTTGAGTCAGTATGTTGGCAGCGGCCACTAAATGTTAGTGGTGGCTGTTTAACAGTCTGATGGCCTTGAGATAGAAGCTGTTAAAGTCATATGTCTGTGTGTTGAAACTATACTTTGGGTAACAGATGGATAAAGGGAACTAAGAGTTCCTGTTGATACTATGTTCCAGTCTTACTTCTGCTTGCACATGATAGCAATAACGGGAAGAGTGATTGGGAAACTAACTGCAAATAACACAATAAGCTGAACTCTGCCTAGCAGAGACATCTTTGTATTAGCAACTATTAATTATGAGCTTATGTGGTATTACTGTTAAGGGACATCACCCCGGGTGGGGTGATCCCCAGTAGGGGATAAAAAGGGAAAACACCATATTTTGTGCTGAGTGAGTTACATGCAAATTACGGCTTGCAATCCAGCTTGCAATCCTTATTAAACAAACTAACCTCTGATCAAAGAAGTTTCCTGTGGTCACTTGTTTGTACATGGAGCAGAATTTCCCTTACAACTCTTGGCAACGAGGATGGGATGGATAATGGCAGTCTTCAACTGATCCCAGAGTGAAGACAGGTCAACCATGCACAGGGAATTCTCACTCCACATAGAGGTTGGAGCAGATGAAACCCTCCTGTAATCACTGGAGCAGGGGAGACTGTCTACTCTATCCTAAACACATTTAGATAAGACCTGGATTCTTTGATCATGGGTTAACAAGCTTAGTTTTAAGAAAATGAGCGCTAAGTTTTAATAAAATAGCGAGCTCAGTGAATGAGAGATAGGGGTAGAGTCCTCTTGAAAGAAGGGTCCTTTCTCAAAAAGGGGTGTGAGTCCTCTGAGA
Organism: Salvelinus fontinalis; assembly: GCF_029448725.1. Classification (NCBI taxonomy): domain Eukaryota; kingdom Metazoa; phylum Chordata; class Actinopteri; order Salmoniformes; family Salmonidae; genus Salvelinus; species Salvelinus fontinalis. The sequence goes on along the minus strand of NC_074706.1, from coordinate 1,189,920 downwards.
GAAGGCTGAATGAGAGATAGGGGTAGAGTCCTCTTGAAAGAAGGGCCTTTTGGTATTTTCTCTATTATTGGGATTGGAAGGGTCCTTTCTCAAAAACGACTCAAAGGGGTTTGAGTCCTCTGCAAGAGGGCTGCTGAGGGATGCTGAGCAAGAAGGGTCTATTCTCTATTATATGGGTTGGCTGATTGGGAGATGTGGGCAGAGTCCGCTTGAGAGATGGGAGTATGAATGGGAGATAGGGGTAGAGTCCTCTTGAAGAAGGAAATGTATTAATGTATAAATGATGGTGTCAGCGAGGATGTAATGTTAAATTAGATACTGTAACGTTGAGCATTAGCCGATTAGAAAAGTTGTTGGGAGATAGTGGTTTGAACGTAGTGGTTTGGAAGATCGTGACAGCATCGTGGTGTAAACGGGGCTGTTACAGTACTAATCAGACATATATTGGAAAAGTGAGAGAAGTGCATCTGGGAGAAGATATACTTTGGAGTTCTTTCCCATTAGGGGGAAAAAGAGCTCGGGAGTATTAATTTAAAGATAAGGCTTAAGATCAGGGTTTTTTTCCATTTGTAAGCATATGTAAAAAGATTGCTTGTTTGTACTGTAACTTGTTATACTGTAAAGAAGTATCCGTTATACTGATCAATATTGTTTTTCTGTATTTTACCGAGAAAAAAAAAAAGAAAAAAAAGGAAAACCGGTGGTTCCTGAGGACACCGGACCGAACCGATCCATGACGAGACTATTTGGAGAGTGGGCAATGAGTGAGATTCCACTGTGTCACAAGGAAGGTGGTTTTCCACTAGGAGGGAGACTTGAGGACTATGAAAGACTAAAGAAAAGGGGAAAGCCAGGAGTGAACTGGGGGCTATTTAGAAAATGGGAAGTGCACAGAGCTGTGTGTATGAACTGTGCGGGATGAGAGTACAAAGAGCCAGATGAGGTCTGGGAACACATGAAACATGAAAGACAATTCTCAGATATAGAAGAAAGGGAGAAGACAACGAAAGACACTAAACTACAGATCAGCTGGTTTTCTACCAAGGGAAATCCACAAATCCACAACCATATGCTCCACATCCACATGCTCCACAACCATAACCATATGCAACCGGAGGGCTGCCGAGAGGAAAAGGAGCAGGTCACCCGCGGAGTGGTGGAGGACGATCCCGGGGAAGAGACCGTGGCAGAGGAAATTCAAAAACTTCCGTCTGCTAGACCTGCAATCAACCTGGACACACTTCCCCTTTGTGTCTACAGAAAGGCTGCTTTGTATGCGGCCAACCTGGTCATTTTAAGAGAGAATGCCCAAACGCTCAAGGCAATCCAGAACCAGATGATCGTGGACCCTGGCTGAATGCCCCTCCACACACAGCGGCGCACAACCCAGGGTTCTGACCAGACGAAGGAGAAGGACTCATGAATCACTATGGTATGGAGTAACATCTAGTTGTTAAAGGACTAATGAATCACTATGGTATGGAGTAACATCTAGTTGTTAAAGGACTAATGAATCACTATGGTATGGAGTGACATCTAGTTGTTAAAAGACTAATGAATCACTATGGTGTGGAGCAGCATCTAGTTGTTAAAGGACTAATGAATCACTATGGTATGGAGTAACATCTAGTTGTTAAAGGACTAATGAATCACTACGGTATGTAGTAACATCTAGTTGTTAATGAATCACTATGGTATGGAGTAACATCTAGATGTTAAAGGACTAATGAATCACTATGGTATGGAGTAACATCTAGTTGTTAAAGGACTAATGAATTACTATGATATGGAGTAACATCTAGTTGTTAAAGGACTAATGAATCACTATGGTATGGAGTGACATCTAGTTGTTAAAGGACTAATGAATCACTATGGTATGGAGTGACATCTAGTTGTTAAAGGACTAATGAATCACTATGGTATGGAGTAACATCTAGTTGTTAAAGGACTAATGAATCACTATGGTATGGAGTAACATCTAGTTGTTAAAGGACTAATGAATCACTATGGTATGGAGTGACATCTAGATGTTAAAGGACTAATGAATCACTATGGTATGGAGTAACCTCTAGTTGTTAAAGGACTAATGAATCACTATGGTATGGAGTAACATCTAGTTGTTAAAGGACTAATGAATCACTATGGTATGTAGTAACATCTAGTTGTTAATGAATCACTATGGTATGGAGTGACATCTAGATGTTAAAGGACTAATGAATCACTTTGGTATGGAGTGACATCTAGTTGTTAAAGGACTAATGAATCAGTATGGTATGGAGTAACATCTAGTTGTTAATGAATCACTATGGTATGGAGTAACATCTAGTTGTTAATGAATCACTATGGTATGTAGTAACACCTCGTTGTTAATGAATCACTATGGTATGGAGTAACATCTAGATGTTAAAGGACTAATGAATCACTATGGTATGGAGTGATATCTAGTTGTTAAAGGACTAATGAATCACTATGGTATGGAGTAACATCTAGTTGTTAATGAATCACTATGGTATGGAGTAACATCTAGTTGTTAAAGGACTAATGAATCACTATGGTATGGAGTGACATCTAGTTGTTAAAGGACTAATGAATCACTATGGTATGTAGTCACACCTCGTTAATGAATCACTATGGTATGGAGTAACATCTAGATGTTAAAGGACTAATGAATCACTATGGTATGGAGTGACATCTAGTTGTTAAAGGACTAATGAATCACTATGGTATGGAGTAACATCTAGTTGTTAATGAATCACTATGGTATGGAGCAGCATCTAGTTGTTAAAGGACTAATGAATCACTATGGTATGGAGTGACATCTAGATGTTAAAGGACTAATGAATCACTATGGTATGGAGTGACATCTAGTTGTTAAAGGACTAATGAATCACTATGGTATGGAGTGACATCTAGATGTTAAAGGACTAATGAATCACTATGGTATGGAGTAACCTCTAGTTGTTAAAGGACTAATGAATCACTATGGTATGGCGTGACATCTAGATGTTAAAGGACTAATGAATCACTATGGTATGGAGTAACATCTAGATGTTAAAGGACTAATGAATCACTATGGTGTGGAGTAACATCTAGTTGTTAATGAATCACTATGGTATGGAGTAACATCTAGTTGTTAATGAATCACTATGGTATGGAGTAACATCTAGATGTTAAAGGACTAATTAATCACTATGGTATGGAGTGACATCTAGTTGTTAAAGGACTAATGAATCACTATGGTATGGAGTAACATCTAGTTGTTAAAGGACTAATTAATCACTATGGTATGGAGTAACATCTAGTTGTTAAAGGACTAATGAATCACTATGGTATGGTGAAGCTGTGTGTAATAGATTGATAATTGACATGATGACAAATATGAGATATTGTTGAGATTTTTGTATTGTAAAAAGTTTCATTTGTTTAATTCTTCAAATTGAAAATGTATTTAGATGTCTTGTTTTTGACCCAAATCAGTAAACAAAGTAAACAGCATCATCTTAGTTAATTTATGTCACCTTCTTTCAAGATCGAACCCAGAAGCAGACCAGGACAAGGAGCGTAGGAAGAAGGTGAGTATTTATTTACAATTAAATGTGAAAGGGTAGATATATCCAGATGGCGTAGCGGGCAGCGGTGGTGAATTGATGAGAGGAAATAGGTGAATCCAATGGAGTAGCGGAATCCTCCGTCAACCAGGCGGGAATGGGGTGAATGATCCGGGTGAGTAACTGAAGGCAAAACAAACGAAGGTAAGTTCAAGGCAAGCAATACGTAAACAAAAACAACAAAACAAATACTATCCAACTTGAGTCTGGTACTATGGCACAACATACTGTTCATGGCTAACGATCCGGCAGGGAATGGAAGTCAGGTCAGAGCTTTTGAAGGGGAGAGATGATGATCAGGACAGGTGTGCAGAATACTGATGGGACACAGGTGCGGGTGAACATCAATCTCCCAACAAGCTAATTCGCCCGGCAACCAGACAGGGTGCGTTCCAGGACACCTGAAACACACTCCAGGACAGACACACAGGCAAACCCAGACTCAGGAAGCGGGATTCGTGACAGTACCCCCCCTCCGACGAACGCCACCGGGCGGACTACCTGGAGCGCCAGGGTGGAGGCGGTAGAAGTCACGAAGCAGGTCATCATCCAGGATCTGACGCCGAGGAATCCAACTCCTCTCCTCTGGACCATATCCTTCCCAATCCACTAAATACTGGTACCCTCGACCCCGCCGTCTGGAGTCCATGATGCGGCGCACCGTGTAGACAGGACCACCTCCGATCATCCGAGGAGGAGGAGGACGAGGAGGAGGGGGCAACAGAGGACTGAGGTGAACCGGCTTGAGGCAGGAGACATGAAAGGTGGGATGTACTCTAAGAGTTGCAGGCAACTTGAGTCGAACCACAACAGGATTAATGATTCTCTCCACTACAAACGGACCAATGAACTTCTGTGACAGTTTCCTCGACTCAGTCCGTAGAGGAAGATCCCGTGTAGCCAACCAAACCTTATCTCCGACCGTATAAGCTGGGGCAGGAATACGGCGACGATTCGCCTGGATCTGATACCGGTCAGACACTCTAAGGAGAGCCTTCCTGGCCCGATGCCAGGTCCGGTGGCAACGACGAATGTGGGTCTGGACAGAGGGAACCGAGAGATCCCTTTCCTGAGAAGGAAACAAAGGAGGTTGGTAACCGTACAGTCATTGGAAGGGGGACATCCCAGTGGCAGATGACGGAAGGGTATTATGGGCATACTCGACCCAGGGTAATTGAGATGACCAAGAGGTAGGATCAGAAGAGACAAGACAACGCAGCGTGGACTCCATCTTCTGGTTGGCTCTCTCCGCCTGACCATTAGATTGAGGATGAAATCCAGAAGTGAGACTGACTGTAGCTCCAATGGCCAAACAGAAAGATCTCCAAACAGCAGAGGTAAACTGAGGACCACGGTCAGAAACAATGTCACTGGGCAATCCGTGGACCCTGAAAACCTCCCTAACCAGGATCTCAGACGTCTCCGTAGCCGATGGAAGCTTGGAGAGAGGAACAAAATGAGCAAACTTGCTGAATCTGTCCACAATGGTCAGAATGACCGTGTTCCCAACAGAAGGGGGCAATCCCGTGACAAAATCCAGGGCCAGATGCGACCAAGGTCGCCGAGGAATAGGTAGAGGGTGAAGAAGCCCAGAGCTGGGCCGATTGGTACTTTTGTTCTGAGCACAAACAGGACATGCGGCAACAAACCTCCGGGTATCTTCTCCCATGGCAGGCCACCAAAATCGTCTGCGCAGTAGCGCCATAGTCCGAGCAACGCCAGGGTGACAAGCTATCTTGCTGGCGTGGGACCACTGAAGAACAGCAGAACGGACCGACTCAGGCACGAACAACCGACCGGGTGGACCGTTACCAGGGCCGGGCTGCGTCCGAAGGGCCGCCATCACATCCTCCTCAATCCTCCATGTAACGGCTCCCACGACAAGATTCTGGGGAAGAATCGTCTCAGTCTTGGCCCCACTCTCCTCCGTCTTGGAGAACATCCGGGACAAGGCGTCCGCCTTGCCGTTCTTCGACCCAGGTCGGAACGTCAGGGAAAAATTGAAGCGTCCAAAAAACAAAGCCCACCTGGCCTGACGGGAGTTGAGACGTTTAGCCGATTGCATGTAAGCCAGATTCTTGTGGTCAGTCCAGACCACAAACGGTTGCTCCGCTCCCTCCAACCAGTGACGCCACTCATCCAAGGCAAGCTTCACAGCGAGAAGCTCCCGGTTACCCACATCGTAGTTTCTTTCAGCTGGAGAAAGACGACAAGAGTAGAAAGCGCAGGGATGGAGTTTACCGTCAGTGGAGCTACGCTGGGACAGGATGGCGCCCACCCCCACATCAGACGCGTCCACTTCAACAACAAACTGACGGGAAGTGTCAGGTTGAGAGAGAATCGGGGCGTTGGTGAATCGACTCTTCAAATCCAGAAATGCTCGGTCTGCCTCAGGAGTCCAACAGAACCTTCTGGTGCAAGACGTCAGAGCAGTTAATGGGGCGGCCACCCGGCTGTAATCACGGATAAACCTCCGATAGAAGTTCGCAAACCCCAGGAATCTCTGGAGCTGCAATCTCGTACCGGGCTGGACCCAATCCCGAACCGCCCGAACCTTCTCTTGGTCCATCTTGATCTCTCCCCTGGAGATGATGTACCCGAGAAAGGATGTAGTGTGGGCGTGAAAATCACACTTCTCTGCCTTCACAAACAGACGGTTCTCCAATAACCGCTGCAGGACCTGCTTAACATGCTGGATGTGGCTGGAAAGCTCCTTGGAGAAAATCAGGATGTCATCCAGGTAAACGAACACAAACAGACCGATCATATCCCTCAGCACGTCATTCACCAAACATTGGAACACTGCTGGAGCGTTGGAAAGTCCAAACGGCATCACCAGGTACTCGAAATGTCCCATAGGTGTATTGAATCCAGTCAACCACTCGTCCCCCTCCTTGATCCGAACCAGATGATACGCATTGCGTAGATCAAGCTTCGTAAACACAGTAGCACCCTGTAAAGAATCGAAAGCGGAGCTCATCAAGGGCAAGGGGTACTTGTTCTTGACCGTAATATCATTCAACCCCCGATAATCAATACACGGTCGAAGAGAGCCATCCTTCTTACTCACAAAAAAAAATCCAGCTCCCAGGGGTGATGACGAGGGACGAATGAGACCTGCAGCAAGAGACTCCTTTATGTAGGTTTCCAGGGCTTCCCGCTCAGGTCGAGAAATACTGTATAACCGCCCCTTGGGAAAGGCAGCTCCAGGGAACAGCTTAATTGTACAATCATAAGGTCGGTGGGGAGGAAGTGACTGAGCTTTCTGCTTACTGAACACCTCACCCAACTCGTGATATGTTTCAGGAACCAGGGACAAATCAGGAGAAGCAGACTCAAAGACCCGACTGGGGACAGCATGAGAACAGGCAGTCCTGAGGCAGTTAGCATGGCACTCAATGCTCCAACTAGTTACCTTTCCAGTCACCCAATCGAACGAGGGATTGTGTTCCTTTAGCCAGGGGTATCCAAGAACCAGAGGTACATGGGGGGAAGGCAAAATGAAAAAAGAAATAACCTCTGAATGATTCCCCGACAACAACATCTTAACCGGTTCAGTCCTCATAGTGATCCGTGCCAGAACACTGCCGTTCAGAGTGGTTGCTTCAATGGCTTCCGGTAATTGCTCCTTGGAAAGCCCCAGCTGTTCCACTAAGTCGGCATCAATGAAGCTGTCATCGGCACCTGAATCGATGAAAGCGTTAATCGCTAAACTCTGATCCTTATTTATGAGGGTAGCAGGGAAACGAGGTCTGACAGGACTCTTAAGAGGTTGAAACTGGCTCGCTAACAAACCTCCCAAACTTAACGAGCCGAGCAGTTTAACGGGCGCTGAGGAAAAACGGAGATGTAATGTCCCGAACTACCACACTTCTTCTCCCTCCTTCTCTCTCGGACTCTATTATCTACCCGGATAGCTAAGGTGACCAAACTATCTAGGTCACTAGGCTCTGGATAGGAGATCAGCTCGTCCTTGAGTTGCTCCGACAACCCCTGGTAAAAAACCGCTTGTAGTGATTCCTCATTCCAACCACTCTCCACAGCCAATGTCCTGAATTCTATCACAAAGTCTGCCACACTGAGAGTTCCTTGGCGAAGAGAGAACAAACGTTTAGCTGCGTCCTTACCTCGGACTGGATGGTCAAAAAGCTTTCTCATCTCTGCCGTGAACCCCTGGTATGACGTCATGCAGGTGTCCCGTCGTTCCCAAACAGCTGAAGCCCATTCAAGAGCTCTACCACGCAGCAGCTCAATAACAAAAGCTATCCTAGCCTTATCTGTGGCGTAAGAGTAGGGCTGCAGATCAAAAACTAACCCACATTGCAAAAGAAATGAACGGCATCCTCCCAGATCTCCCTCGTACTTATCCGGTGTCGGAACCTTGGGCTCACGGAAGGAACCCGCTCCCGAATCGGCAGGTGATATGGGTGAAACAGGTGGTAGATGATCCACCGGCAACCTGAGCTGATCCTGGATACTCGTTAATCTATCCGATAAGTTTCGGATCGAACCCGCTATCTCGTGTAGCGCCGTCTTGTGTTGTCCCAACATCTTCTCCTGCTGGGTGATTGCATGGCAAACGGAGGCCAGGTCCGCTGGGTTCATCACTGGCCGGATCGTTCTGTCACGTTCTTTCAAGATCGAACCCAGAAGCAGACCAGGACAAGGAGCGTAGGAAGAAGGTGAGTATTTATTTACAATTAAATGTGAAAGGGTAGATATATCCAGATGGCGTAGCGGGCAGCGGTGGTGAATTGATGAGAGGAAATAGGTGAATCCAATGGAGTAGCGGAATCCTCCGTCAACCAGGCGGGAATGGGGTGAATGATCCGGGTGAGTAACTGAAGGCAAAACAAACGGAGGTAAGTTCAAGGCAAGCAATACGTAAACAAAAACAACAAAACAAATACTATCCAACTTGAGTCTGGTACTATGGCACAACATACTGTTCATGGCTAACGATCCGGCAGGGAATGGAAGTCAGGTCAGAGCTTTTGAAGGGGAGAGATGATGATCAGGACAGGTGTGCAGAATACTGATGGGACACAGGTGCGGGTGAACATCAATCTCCCAACAAGCTAATTCGCCCGGCAACCAGACAGGGTGCGTTCCAGGACACCTGAAACACACTCCAGGACAGACACACAGGCAAACCCAGACTCAGGAAGCGGGATTCGTGACAATTTATTCATTTACTAGACCTACTGTTGACCAATAATAACTTGTGTTTGTTATGACAAATCACTTATAATATTAGGCCAAAAGACATGATTAAGATTTAGAAATAAAGCAGGGAACAGAATGAACAAGGGATGAAGAGGAAGTTACACACAACTGTCTGGTCCACAAGTCTGAATCCCAAATGGCATCCTATTCTCTATGTAGTGCACTTAAAGAGAATATGGTGCCATTTGTCTCACATCCCAAAAGTCTCCTTCTTATTGGTGGATAGAGCCTTGAAACATTCTAACACCTACAGCCTTCTTATTGGTGGATAGAGCCTTGAAACATTCTAACACCTACAGCCTTCTTATTGGTGGATATAGCCTTGACACATTCTAACACCTAGAGCCTTCTTATTGGTGGATAGAGCCTTGACACATTCTAACACCTACAGCCTTCTTATTGGTGGATAGAACCTTGACACATTCTAACACCTACAGCCTTCTTATTGGTGGATAGAGCCTTGACACATTCTAACACCTAGAGCCTTCTTATTGGTGGATAGAGACTTGAAACATCCTGTCACCAGCTTTGGGCCACAGACAGAGAACAGAGAAGTACAGGATTTAGACACATCAGACCAACTTCTGCTCAGTCAGTTAGAAAGGTAATCACACAGTAAGTCAATACTGTAAGTAAAAGTAAGTTTGAATCATAGATACTACAATAAGAGGTCAAACAGACTGAATTAGTTGATTCATTGATTGATTGGTGTAATCATTGATATTCGGTACAGTTAGTTAAGATGGCCAGCTACGTCAACAAACAGGTGATTGAATTAAATGAAGTTACTGAAGAAAACCGGAACAGAGCAACGAGGAGTATAAAGACTGAAACCCATCTCTCAGGTAAGGACTAAGTATTCTATGTATCTTAGTCTCTCACACAGTAGCTGAGGCAGGCAGGTCTGCACATACAAACTGAACGCATTCACACACTAATACCACACACACACACACACACACACTAATACCACACACTAATACCACACACTAATACCACACACTAATACCACACACTAATAACACACACTAATACCACACACTAATACCACACACTAATACCACACACTAATACCACACACTAATACCACACACTAATACCACACACTAATACCACACACTAATACCACACACTAGAAAAACACGTGTACATTTTTATTGTTCTGTCTTCTGGGTGGTTCAGTTGGTACGGAGCTTCAGGTTCAAAACCTGCTGGGGTCACAAACACTCAAATGTATCAATTCAATGTCCTTTTTCACTTCAGTTTTTAGAACTATTTGGAACTATTTGAATAAGATTAATATATGATAACATTCTTTAGCAACAACAGAGTGGACACCCCGCCTGAGGGGCTGGAGAAATGTAACCACTCTCAAATTCATATACAGAGCTACAGTATGTTTTCAAGGAGTGACCATTCATGATCAAAATGATAGTTTGAACCATGAGGCTACACAGTGTTTGTTTACAATTCCATAGTTTATAATTCCATGGTAAAACAAGTTTATATTTGGGTTCTGATGCGGCTAGACAGTTAAACTAAGCTCATGAGGTATTTCTCAGTCACATTTTTCAAGAGTCAAATAGGTAAATATCATTCATTTATATTGATGTTAAAAAAATTGATTTAGCAATCACAGATCTACTCTTTAAATCATGCTACAGCTATATTGTGTAATTTCTTCATACAGCAGCTTCCTGGTAAGCAGATTTGAGATAAACCACACTCTTGAGCAAACGGTATTTGCCAACTCTCCAACGGGGGAAAACCAATGACACATTCGAAATGTTTGGTTCTCAGAATTAGTTAGGGACGTGGGATGATATGTGTTCTGTTTTAATCTTAATCATTAATGATGATTGTGTGTGTGTGTGTGTGTGTGTGTGTGTGTGTGTGTGTGTGTGTGTGTGTGTGTGTGTGTGTGTGTGTGTGTGTGTGTGTGTGTGTGTGTGTGTGTGTGTGTGTGTGTGTGTGTGTGTGTGTGTGTGTGTGTGTGTGTGTGTGTGTGTGTTTCTCTGCAGATGGAAGACTAAGACTCTACAGGATGGCTGCTGTGTGTTTAGGAGTGCTGTGTGTTCTACAAGTCACTCTCAACATCTCCCTGAGACTGGCTTTCTGTGAGTGTATTGTTATCTAATCATTACACTATATCAGAGTCCCAAATGACACACTATTAGCCCTCTGGTCTAAAGTAATGCACTCTATAGGAAACAGAGTGCCATTTGGACCTGTTCCATTTGGGACCCTATTTCATGTTTCATTCATTTTGACCAGGGCCCAAAGGACAGATATGTATTTTATTATCACTCTATAGTTCTGTAATCACAAAGCAAGGAACACAATTCAGACTTACAGACGTTACATAGCTTGTGGGACCAGCAGTTTGACAATATGTTTGAGAAACACACAAAGAACGACAACACCACAACACCAAATAGCACCCTATCCTCTTTAAAGGGCACTACTTTTGACCAGGGTACATAGGGCTTTGGTCCATGGTAGTGCACTACAGAAGGAATAGGGTGGCATTTGGGACGCATAACATGCAGGAACTTTTTTGTTTTTCAGCCGGCTCTAACGAAGGGAGAGACCAGTTACAGGAGCGTTACACTACCCTGGCTACAGAACGGGACATGTTGAGCAACAGGGTCAGTGTTCTGACCAATGAGAAGGGTGTGCTGCAGAACAGGCTCTCTGGGTGTGGTAAGTTGTCAAGTCAGTCACTTGGACTGCGTCCCCATTCTCTACCCTTCCTTCTCCTGAAGTGTGCACTTGTAGTGTGCACTCAGACACTGGTAGCGTTCCAATTTTCTAACTTTCTCCAGAAGTGTGCACATTTCAGTCATGCATTTAAAGGCATTGGATTGGTGTAAGCACGGCTAGAAGGAGTTTTCACCATATTCCTTTAAATCCATGAGGGAGAGTGTATGAGTATACACTTTGGGAGAAGGGTATAGCATCGGAATTGAACCCCTGTGGGCAGCCTCGTTATGGATTTACTAGCAGTTAATTACAATGTTAGAATATGTTGTTACATAAAGTATAATGTATTTCTCTGACAGAGCTAAACAGTTGTTGGAAAATCGGGAAAACCTGACGTGAAGGAAACCTGTCACAATAATTTCTCCTTTCTCCAGAAGTGTGCACTTGTTCACTTCCCTTCCTGGATTTAAAAAGAAATGACAGGTATATGGGAATTCCCTCTAGCGCCTACACCAACCAAATGCTTTTAGATTTCAGGAGAAAGAAGAGTTTACTGGAACGCAACCCAGACCTGAATATTTAAAAAACAATATGGTGGACGCTGGTTGTGTTGTCTGTAGGTACTGGAAGAGTGGTGGAAGGGAGATACATGGCAGTTCCAACGAGGTGGTCTATGTTCAGGTGTCCTAAAGGATGGAGGATGTTGGGATCGAGCTGTTACTTCCTTTCTACTGAGACGAAAACCTGGCAGGAGAGCAGACTGGACTGTTTTGAGAGAGGAGCAGACCTGGTGATCATAAACAGTGAAGAGGAAAAGGTGAGTGAGTGAGTGAGTGAGTGAGTGAGTGAGTGAGTGAGTGAGTGAGTGAGTGAGTGAGTGAGTGAGTGAGTGAGTGAGTGAGTGAGTGAGTGAGTGAGTGAGTGAGTGAGAGAGAGAGAGAGAGAGAGAGAGAGAGAGAGAGAGAGAGAGAGAGAGAGAGAGAGAGAGAGAGAGAGAGAGAGAGAGAGAGAGAGAGACACAGACAGACAGACAGACAGACAGACAGACAGACAGACAGACAGACCGACAGACAGACAGACAGACAGACAGACAGACAGACAGACAGACAGACAGAGAGAGAGAGAGAGAGAGAGAGAGAGAGAGAGAGAGAGAGAGAGAGAGAGAGAGAGAGAGAGAGAGAGAGAGAGATCGAGGAAGAAAGCAAGTCATGATGTTGAGAATGTTTTTATTCAACCTCACTGGAGAGAATTGTACATGAGCAAATGTATGAATATGTTAACAAACAGGATCTAATGTATGATTTTCAGTCGGGTTTTAGAAAAACATACTCCACTGATTCATGTCTACTTTACTTGACTGACTTCATCAGGAAAGAGATTGATGAGGTAAATCTGTGTGGAATGTTACTGCTTGACCTACAGAAGGCCTTTGATACAGTTAACCACTGTCTCCTAATCTCCAAACTGGAGGCACTGGGGTTAACAGTATCCCTCTAGGCTGGGTAAAGTCCTATGTATCAGGAAGGGAGCAAGTAGTAGAGGTTAATGGTTCACTGTCTCAGGCAAAACCAATGAGTTGTGGCGTTCCGCAGGGGAGCGTGCTTGGGCCTCTGCTGTTTTTATTTAATATTAATGATATGAAAGATGCTTGTTCTTGCTGTCAATTTCTTTATGCGGATGACTCTACACTTCTGGTGTCTCACAAAAGTAAAACTATGTTGGAGAGCATACTTAGCACAGAGCTTACTAACATTAGCAAATGGCTTGGAGATAACAAGCTATCTCTGCACTAAGGTAAAACTGAAGCAATTATTTTTGGATCCAGACCTAAATTGTGTAGGTTGTGTAGGTTGTGCTGACTACTAAAACCTCTGTTAGCTACTTGGGATGTATCCTTGATGGAAGCTTGGGAGGTGTGAGCATGGCCAATAAGGTGCTAGGGAAGGTTAATGCCAGGACTAAGTTTTTGGCTAGAAAGTCCAAGCTGCTTGATAAGGACTCCATGAAAGGGCTAGCTACTGCCCTCATTCAATGCCATTTTGACTATGCTAGTACTTCCTGGTTTGCAGGCTTATCTAAATTTATGAAGGGGAAGCTCGAGATAGCCCAGAATAAGTTGGTCAGGGTAGTATTGAAGGTGAGTCCACGTACTCACATAGGCAGGAGCTGCTTTCAGGAACTAAACTGGCTGCCTGTTGAGGCTAGGGTGTCCCAGATTAGACCAGGTTTGGTTTACAGGAGTATTTATGGTCCTGCGTCCAGATATTTAAGTGATTACTTTCCTCTTGTTAGGGATGCACACAATCACAGCACCAGATCAGGTGTTGCTGATGTGTGTTTATACAGGTTCAGGAGTAATGCTGGGAAAGGTACTTTCTTGTATACTGGAGCCTCAGAATGGAATGAGTTGCCTCTGCCTATAAAAACAACGTCCTCTCTGGACAGCTTTAAAAATAAAGTAAAAATATGTTTGATGTCCTCTGTGCCCATATGAATAACCCCTATGATGTAACTGGAATGATGAGATAGATGTTCTTCTTTTATGTTTTTGTTTTATTATTTCACTGCCGTACTGTGTTTGATCTTGTATAGCCATCTTGTTTCAAGAGGACCACAATGGAAATAAGTCCCAGACTTTATTGTGTGTTATCCTCGATGATTTTATTCATGTATGGCTTTTAAGTTTATTGTGTGCTTGTTTTTTAAAATGGTCGAATTAATAAACTAAACTAAACTAACCCTAACAGAAGTTGTTGTACCAGCTGGATGGTGATGCAGATCTCCTGGTCTGGATTGGTCTGACTGATTCCGTTAATGAGGGGGCCTGGAAATGGGTGGACGGCACACCACTGACCACATCGTAGGAGAAATTACTACTTTTATAATACGGCTCTAACATCTGGATAGCATTTTGGATGATGTTTCTACCACAGTATCTGACAGTGTCTGACATGTTCACCCGTGTGTCTAGTGTGTGTCCTGTCCTCAGTGGAATGCATAAACAATATTTGGGGAGTTTGCCACTCCAAGATTTAAATGCTAAAATCGTCACTGGACAGCATGGCCAATTTATTTACAATTTTCTGGCCCATGGTGTTGCGAGTGAATGTTTATCTTTTTAAGCTTGGAAAAGAAAACATTTCAGACAGATGTTTTAAATCCTTAAACCACACAGCCTCTCCACCGAATAGCAGGCAGGGGAAGCAAAATAGTGATTGCTTTGCAACGCTTGCAGTTAGCCACTGATTCCTTCCAAACCACTCATTGTTGAATTTGCGATTTCCAACTTGTTGTGTAATGTTTATGTCCAATGGCCAATGAGCACTGATACATTTTATTTATAATTTCTGTTCAGATGACAAGGATTTAAAAGGATTTGCCAGTAGATTGTGGACATGATTCATGAGGATGACTGCTTGTCTAGCTTGCTAGCTAAGATTTTGAAAGTAACATGATCAGTCCAATCAAAGCTACAGTGTATTCGTAAAGTATTCAGACCACTTGACTTTTTCCACATTTTGTTACGTTGCAGCCTTATTCGAAAATGGATCAAATGAAATAAAATCTTCATCTATATGCACACAATACCCCATCATGACAAAGTGAAAACAAATGTATTACAAATAAACAACTGAAATACCTTATTTACATAAGTATTCAGACCCTTTGCTATGAAACTCGAAATTTAGCTCAGGTGCATCCTGTTTCCATTGATCATCCTTGAGATATTTCTACAACTTAATGGGAGACCACCTGTGGTAAATTCAAATTATTGGATGTGATTTGGAAAGGCACACATCTGTCTATATAAGGTCCTACAGTTGACAGTGCATGTCTTAGCGAAAACCAAGCCATGAGGTGGAAGGAATTGTCCATAGAGCTCTGAGACAGGATTGTGTCGAGGCACAGATCTGGGGAAGGGTAGCAAACTATTTCTGCAGCATTGAAGGTCCCCAAGAACACTGTGGCTTCCATCATTCTTAAATGGAAGAAGTTTGGAACCACCAAGACACTTCCTAGAGCCTGCCGCCTGGCCAAACTGAGAAATAAGGGGAGAAGGGCATTGGTCGGGAAAGTGACCAATAACACGATGGTCACTCTCACAGAGCTCTGGAGTTCCTATGTGGAGATGGTAGAACCTTCCAGAAGGACAACTATCTCTGCAGCACTCCACCAATCAGGCCTTTATGGTAGAGTGGCCAGACGGAAGCCACTCCTCAGTAAAAGAAACATGACAGCCCACTTGGAGTTTGCCAAAAGGCACCTAAAGGACTCTCGGACCATGAGAAACAAGATTCTCTGATGAAACCAAGATTGAATGCAAAGCGTCATGTCTGGAGGAAACCTGGCACCATCCCTACGGTGAAGCATGGTGGTGGCAGCATCATGCCGTGGGGATGTTTTTCAGCGGCACGGACTGAGAGACTAGTCAGGATCGAGGGAAAGATGAACAGTGCAAAGTACAGACAGATCCTTGATGAAAACCTGCTCCAGAGCGCTTAGGACCTCAGAATGGGGCTAAGGTTCACCTTCCAACAGGACAACGAACCTAAGGACACAGCCAAGATAACGTAGGAGTGGCTTTGGAACAAGTCTCTGAATGTCCTTGAGTGGCCCAGCCAGAGCCCGGATTTGAACCCGATCTAACATCTCTGGAGAGACCTGAAAATGGCTGTGCAGTGACACTCCCCATCCAACCTGACAGAGCTTGAGAAGATCTGCAGAGAACAATGGGATAAACTTCCCAAATACAGATGTGCCAAGCTTGTTGCTTCATAAAGGGTCTGAATACTTAAGTAAATGTAATATTTCTGTTTTTTTTATTTTATACATTTGGAAATATTTCTAAAAAGCTGTTTCTTTGTTTATCATTATGCGGTAAATTCTATAGATTGATGAAGGAAAAAAACTATTTAATCAGTTTCAGAATAAAGCTTTAACGTAACTAAAGGTAGAACAAGTCAAGAGGTCTGAATACTTTCAGAATGCAATGTATAACGTGATTTGATGTAATTTCATCTGTGGCAAATGGCCTTGAGTCTTCTTGATGGGATCTTCTAATGTAAATCTATGGCAGCACCCAAGGGGGCTTGAACTGACTAGTTGTCCCTGTAGATTCTGCTGTGACGTAGTGTCCCCATTAGTAACAGAACACTGAGCCAAGCACGGTGCAACTAAAGAACTCTACCAACCCCAACGCTCTGTATATTCCCCTGGCTGATAACACCACCACACAAAGCACTGAGCTCGGCTGAAACACCTGAATTTTGGAGCTGTCTTACTCAAGAAAACTAAAAAGATACCATGTTTGCATGCAGCGTCATTAACTCAATGTTTATTTTTATTACGTTGTTTGCAAACTGACATGTGACATTAATTAATGCTAAAATAACATGCAAAACAGCCTTCTTTTTTCTGCCCCACCTGCCCTGGATGACGGTTCGCCGCTGCCTGTCCTTGACTCCTTCTCAAAACACATTGGAGGAGAACTTTGAGGGGAGGGACCTTGGATATTCTCTCCCAATGCGTTTTGAGAATGAGGTGAGGAGAGAGGACAAGGAGTTGAGGGAAGGTGAATTCAGAAAGAACCAAGGAGTGCGTTCCAATATTCTATATTTTCTCCAGAAGTGTGCACTTGTTCACTTCCATTTATGGATTCGAAAGGAAATCACCAGTATATGGGAATTCCCTCTAGCTCACATGCCTACACCAACCCAATGCCTTTATATTTGTGGGAAGTAGTGGATGAACGCACACTTCAGGAGAAAGGAGAGATTATTGGAACGCAACCCAGATCTGAATATTAGAAAACCAATATGGTGGACTCTATGTGTGTGTTGTCTGTAGGTACTGGAAGAGTGGTCAGCCGGAGCGTGGTGATACCAACAACAAGGATTGTGTCGAGGTCTACCATCGGGACGACGTTTTGGCCAACTGGAACGATGCACCATGCGACCGCATGCTGCACTGGATCTGTGAGAAAAGACAGAAATAGCTACACTACCGTTCAAAAGTTTAGGGTAACTTAGAAATGTCCCTGTTTTTGAAAGAAAATGAAATGTTTTGTCTATGAAAATGAAATAAAATTACCAGTAATACAGTGTAGACATTGTTAATGTTGTAAATGACTACTGTAGCTGGAAACGGCAGATTTTTTATGGAATATCTACAGTCGTGGCCAAAAGTTTTGAGAATGACACAAATATTAATTTTCACAGTTAGCTCCTTCAGTGTCTTTAGATATTTTTGTCAGATGTTACTATGGAATACTGAAGTATAATCACAAGCATTTCATAAGTGTCAAAGGCTTTTATTGACAATTCCATGAAGTTGATGCAAAAACTCAATATTGGCAGTGTTGACCCTTCTTTTTCAAGACCTCTGCAATCCGCCCTGGCATGCTGTCAATTAACTTCTGGGCCACATCCTAACTGATGGCAGCCCATTCTTGCATAATCAATGCTTGGAGTTTGTCAGAATTTGTGGGTTTTTGTTTGTCCACCCGCCTCTTGAGGATTGACGACAAGTTCTCAATGGGATTAAGGTCTGGGGAGTTTCCTGGCCATGGACCCAAAATATTGATGTGTTGTTCCCCGAGCCACTTAGTTATGACTTTTGCCTTAAGGCAAGGTGCTCCATCATGCTGGAAAAGGCATTGTTCGTCACCAAACTGTTCCTGGATGGTTGGGAGAAGTTGCTTTCAGAGGATGTGTTGGTACCATTCTTTATTCATGGCTGTGTTCTTATGCAAAATTATGAGTGAGCCCACTCCCTTGGCTGAGAAGCAACCCTACACATGAATGGTCTCAGGATGCTTTACTGTTGGCATGACACAGAACTGATGGTAGGGCTCACCTTGTCTTCTCCGGACAAGCTTTTTTCCGGATGACCCAAACTATTCGAAAGGGGATTCGTCAGAGAAATGACTTTACCCCAGTCCTCAGCAGTCCAATCCCTGTACCTTTTGCAGAATATCAGTCTGTCCCTGATGTTTTTCCTGGAGAGAAGTGGCTTCTTTGCTGCCCTTCTTGACACCAGGCCATCCTCCAAAAGTCTTTGCCTCACTGTGCGTGCAGATGCACTCACACCTGCCTGCTGCCATTCCTGAGCAAGCTCTGTACTGGTGGTGCCCCGATCCCACAGCTGAATCAACTTTAGGAGACGGTCCTGGCGCTTGCTGGACTTTCTTGGGCGACCTGAAGCCTTCTTCACAACAATTGAACCGCTCTCCTTGAAGTTCTTGATGATCCGATAAATAGTTAACGCTGTGTACTGCTCCCTTCACAGAACAGTGCTAACTGGCTCTAACCAGAATAGAAAGAGGAGTGGGAGGCCCCGATGCACAGCTGTACATTACAGTACATTAGAGTGTCTGGTTTGAGAAACAGATGCCTCACAAGTCCTCAACCTGCAGCTTCAATAAATAGTACCTGTAAAACACCAGTCTCAACGTCACCAGCGAAGAGGCGACTCCGGGATGCTGGCCTTCTGTCATCAAGGCAAAGGGTGTCTACTTTGAACAATCTCAAATATAAAATATATTTTGATTTTTTCTTTGCATGTGTTATTTAATGTCTTGATTGTTATTCACAATGTAGAAAATAGTAAAAAATAAAGAAAATCCCTTGAATGAGTAGGTGTGTCAAATGTTTTGACTGGTACTGTATATGTAGACTGCAGAATCAAATACAAGGTTATCTTCCATCAGAAACATCAACTTCCTGTTTACAGGTCACATGACATGACAGCTAAGCCAGATACAAGCAAGATGGCAGCTCTACTTCTAGCTCCTAAGCAACTTTGCAGTACTACATGTACTTCGCTACACCCGCAAAAAAATCTGCTAAACATGTGTATGTGACAAATAAAATGATATTTGATTTGAGAAACTGAGCTTGTAGAAAACAGCCAGTAGGGGGAGACAAACACTTATAAAGGTAGGTATTCATGCACATGTAACAGGCGAGACTAAAGCCTTGTTCACATTAGCAGTTTGAAATGACTAAAATCCTATTGTTTTGCATATCTGATTTGAATCTGTTCTTTTTCCTGCAGTCTGAACAGCCACAATCCAAATGGAATTGAATATTTGGCTATGTGACGTGTCTGAACGTCAAATCTGATTTGTTTGCCCTCAAGTCGTTTTTAGACTGTTATTTGGCAGTTCGTGTGACAAAACGCGGAAGTACAGTGTAGAGAATCATTGTACCATCTAAACTGCAGTGAAACATATTTTCCATAACCAAAAATATAGAATTTTCAGCTGTTTGAAGCTGGTGTATAAAACCGGAAGTAAATACGCAGCTAGATTATCCAAAACATAAACCTGACCCTTACCTGAACCAAACCCTTAACCCTAACCTTCATCTATTGTTAACATATTCCGAAATGAAACACGAGAAACCTTGCATTGTATGAGGAAATTACGGTACAGGGCATTCGGATAGTATTCAGTCCCCTTGACTTTTTCCACATTTTGTTACGTTACAGCCTTACTCTAAAATGGATAAAATAATCTACACCCAATACCCCATAATGACAAAGTGAAAATAGGTTTTAAGAAGTACCTTATTTACATAAGTATTCAGATCCTTTGCTATGAGACTAGAAATTGAGCTCAAATGCATCCATTGATCGTCCTTGAGATGGAAGCCTCTTCTCACTAAAAGGCACATGACAGCCTGCTTGTAATTTGTCAAAAGGCAACTAAAGACTCTGTCGTGACTTTGCCCTGTTGGGTGAGGGTCATGAAACCCCCTTTCCCTCTCTTTCCCCCACCGATTTATGACCCCCCCCCCATAAATACCTTTCCCCCTTCTCTCTCCACTCTACAAAAATTTACTTTTGAAAATCCACAGAGAGAGACTTTGCAATACAGTAACATCAAAAGGTTGGGAATGGAACAATATTTTGGTAATCCAACCAGTTGAAAGTATCCGTTGGTACTTAAAGAATATGATGTCAGATCAGTTGTCGTCTGAGACATTATTACTGATTATAGAACGACATAAAATATATCTGGGAAAGTCTACACATTCTAGTTATCAGATTCACATGGAATTGTTGAGCAATTTAAATGTTTAAATATGAAACTATGTGTGAATGTGAATGTGAATGTGAATGTGAATGTAATTTTAGCCTTCTAAATGAGAGAATTGTTTTCATAAGTAAACTGATGCTCACTCAGCGGCCACGCCCAAGTGAACAGACATTGGTTGAGAACTATGAAACACGCCCTTCTCTTCTCCAGTTTAAAGCCCCCGTGACCTAATTCACATCAGATTAATCAAACCCCAGCGTGAGCTGTGGTTGCGAATGGTTGAATCTCCACTGTACGTAACGAAATTTACATGAGACCAGATCACGTGGAGGTGACGATCACCACGCTGGAAGGATGTGAGCTGATTATGGAAACTTGGTATGAATTTTGAACTCTTATTCACTAAAGAAGAAGTGATACATCCTAGAAGCCGAGTTTTCAGCTGCAGCTGTAAACGTATGTGGCCTAGGAATGGACAGACAATCTCCTGAGAACGACAGGATACTTCAACGTATCTGCACTACAACACTACGACCAGAAAGATTCTTCAAAGGACAATGGCAATCTCTGCTGGGCAAACCAGTCTTCCATCTTCGACCCATCTATCGAAGCGCAGCTCAGTGTAAATATATATCTTGCATTTTCCTTTTCCAAATGGGCGATTATTAGAATGCATAAGATTCTGTATTTACGGTAGCATAGCTTCTCAAGAACCGATAGAGACCCAATTATTTTGTTCATTAGTCTTCTCGCTCTTTCATTCAAACCCAACCCCCTTCCTTTGTGTAACAAGCCGTCATATCAGGTTAGCCCACTAGGGGCTTTTCATGACATTATTAGTAATCAATGTATGATCCATTCTGCGTGTATATATGTATTTCTGTGATTTGATTAGTTAGTAAATAAATAATTAAGCCAAATTTTATATTGCTGATTCATAATTTGAGCCAGGGTTCGTGCAGATAACCAAGAATTTAACAATGTTCAGATGAGACTGATAGAAGGTAAAGAATAATTAATGACTCATTGATTGCTATTGATATAAAAGATCTTCAGATTTTTGAGTGTATTCAGAAGCCAGCAGCTCTATAAACACTCTTCCGTGGTAACCCAGGTTATTAACGAGTTAATTGTTGCATGGTTTAATTCAATCACGTAATCAATTAAATGTTAGGTAATCAATTTGATAAAATAGCATGTCATATCATTTAAATATAGTCAGAGACATGACAACTCTCAGACAATGAGAAACAAGATTCTCTCGTCTGATGAGACCAAGCGTCACGTCTGGAGGAAACCTGGCACCATCCCTACGGTGAAGCATGGTGGTGTGCCAAGCTTGGAAACCTGGCACCATCCCTACGGTGAAGCATGGTGGTGTGCCAAGCTTGGAAACCTGGCACCATCCCTACGGTGAAGCATGGTGGTGTGCCAAGCTTGGAAACCTGGCACCATCCCTACGGTGAAGCATGGTGGTGTGCCAAGCTTGGAAACCTGGCACCATCCCTACGGTGAAGCATGGTGGTGTGCCAAGCTTGGAAACCTGGCACCATCCCTACGGTGAAGCATGGTGGTGTGCCAAGCTTGGAAACCTGGCACCATCCCTATGGTGAAGCATGGTGGTGTGCCAAGCTTGGAAACCTGGCACCATCCCTACGGTGAAGCATGGTGGTGTGCCAAGCTTGGAAACCTGGCACCATCCCTACGGTGAAGCATGGTGGTGTGCCACGCTTGGAAACCTGGCACCATCCCTACGGTGAAGCATGGTGGTGTGCCACGCTTGGAAACCTGGCACCATCCCTACGGTGAAGAATGGTGGTGTGCCACGCTTGGAAACCTGGCACCATCCCTACGGTGAAGCATGGTGGTGTGCCACGCTTGGAAACCTGGCACCATCCCTACGGTGAAGCATGGTGGTGTGCCACGCTTGGAAACCTGGCACCATCCCTCGGTGAAGCATGGTGGTGTGCCACGCTTGTTGCGTCATACCCAAGAAGACTGTAACCGCTGCCAGAGGTGCTTCAACAAAGTACTGAGTAAAGTGTCTGAGTACTTATGTAAATGTGATATTTCCAGTGTTATGTACATTTGCAAAGGGTCCATGTTGATTTATATATATACATATATACATAAACTCAGCAAAAAAAGAAACGTCCTCTCACTGTCAGCTGCGTTTATTTTCAGCAAACTTAAAACCTCTTGGAACTATAGGGGGTGCTGTTCCGCATTAGCATATTTGTGTCTCCAAATTAAACTGCCTCGTGCTAAATTCTTGATCGTACAATATGCATATTATTGTTATTATTGGATAGAAAACACCTTCTAGTTTCTATAGAAGTTGAAATTTTGTCTCTGAGTTGTACAGAACAATTTCTACAGCACTTTTCATGACAGGGTTCAGATTTCAATTTTTTTTACCTCTGATCTGGGGTCTGTTTTTAAGGCGACAGTGAATGCTATGAAGAAACCGACACTGCCTACGTCTTCCTCTGGGTGTCTGTACGTCATCACGCTTTCAATGGAATCGATGGGATATTCACAGCCAGTATAAAAGACCAAAATGTATAGAGACCGCCCTTTCTCGTCGTGCGCCTGAAGCGTGAAGGGCATCGGACCTGCCTCGTTCCAAATCGTTTTCTAACCAGCAATATTTCTCCGGTCATGTTTTTACTCGTTTTAGGTGTTAAAAACATCATAATGTAGTTAATTTGAACCGTTTTATAGCAATTTATATCCGTTTAGTGCGATTTTAGAGGAATTTATTTGTTGTGCACTCTGAAACTTTGGACACGTTTTGGGGTGTCGGTCGTTGGTGGTGGACATTTCGAAGGACAGAGGACATCTATCGACCAAAAGACGTTTATAACATAGAAAGGATACATTGCCCAAGAATCTGATGGAAGAACACCTCAAAGTAAGCAATATTTAATATGATAAATCGTGTTTCTGTCGAAATATTTTAAACGCATATTTCGCCATTTTGTTTGGTATAGCTTCACTTGGCGAACCCTGTATTGAAAAGTAAGGATAATTTTAAAAATGTAAATCAGCGGTTGCATTAAGAACTAATTTGTCTTTCGATTCCTGTAAACCCTGTATTTTTTAGTCAAGTATATGATTAGCTATTAATTAAACTAGATCACTCTGAAAGATGGCGACCGACATTTTCAGGCTTGTTTTGCTACTATTTTCATTGTGTAACCACGGTTTTGTATGGCTAAATATGCACCTTTTCGAACAAACTGTATATGTATATTGTAAAATGATGTTACAGGAGTGTCATCGGAAGAATTCTGAGAAGGTTAGTGAAAAAATTAATATCTTTTGGCGATGTTGACTTTTATCGCTCACTTTGGCTAGAATCAATGCTGGGCTGCTATGTGCTATGTGCTATGCTAATATAACGATTTATTGTGTTTTCGCTGTAAGACACTTAGAAAATCTGAAATATTGTCTGTATTCACAGGATCTGTGTCTTTCGATTAGTGTATGCTGTGTATTTTTACGAAATGTTTGATGATTAGTAGTTAGGTAAACACGTTGCTCATTGTAATTATTCTAGTCCATTTGTGACGGTGGGTGCAATTGTAACCTATGGCAGCTACCTGAAATATGCACATTTTTCTAACAAAACCTATCCCATACCATAAATATGTTATCAGACTGTCATCTAATGAGTTTTTTTGTTGGTTAGGGGCTATAAATATCTTAGTTTAGCCGAATTGGTGATGGCTACTGGTGTTGGTGGACAAATAAAAGATGGTGGATTATGCTAATGTGTTTTTAGGTAATAGATGTACATCTTTACATATTGTGTCTTCCCTGTAAAACATTTTAAAAATCGGAAATGGTGGCTTTATTCACAAGATCTGTATCTTTCATCTGGTGTCTTGGACTTGTGATTTAATGATATTTAGATGCTACTATCTACTTGTGAAGCTATGCTAGCTATGCTAAACAGTGTGTGGGGGGTGGGGGGTGCTCCCGGATCCGGGTTTCTGAGGCAGTAGAAGTTAACGTGTAAATATTTGTATGAACATAACAAGTTTCAACAACTGAGACATACACTGAACAAGTTCCACAGACATGTGACTAACAGAAATGGAACTAACATAAATTGTGCCTGAACAAAAGGGGGTAAAAATATAGAAGTAACAGTCAGTATCTGGTGTGGCCACCAGCTGCTTTAAGCACTGCAGTGCATCTCTTCCTCATGGACTGCACCAGATTTGCCAGTTCTTGCAGTGAGATGTTACCCCACTCTTCCACCAAGGCACCTGCAAGTTCCCGGTCATTTCTGGGGGTAATGGCCCTAGCCCTCACCCTCCGATCCAACAACTCCCAGATGTGCTCAATGGGATTGAGATCCGGGCTCTTCGCTGGCCATGGCAGAACACTAACAATAACGATACTTGGGGGTGGACACTGTTATTAAGGAGCCTTTTGTTCCTAGACTTGGCGTACTGCTTGCCAAGTGGTAGCAGAGAGAACAGTCTCTGACTTGGGTGAATGGAGTCTTTGACAATTTTTTGGGCCATCCTCTGACACCGCCTAGTATGTAGTTTGTGGATACAGGAAGCTTGGCCTCAGGGATATACTGGGCCGTAAGCACTACCCTCTGTATGGTGCATTAACTTCTTTAAAAAGAATGCTATTGATTGTTTTAAATCACAATTATTATTTTTTTAATGTTTTAAATGTTTTAATTTTATTTATTGCAACAATAAAAACAATATTACACATCAATACAGGGACATTCCTGTGAATACAATGAAAAAAATGAAATAATCAGGACATCATTAATATGTGACAATGCAATGAGACATTTTCAGACATGACTTCAAACAAATTTTCCAACTTTTTAAGTTTCACTGTAACGGCAGTCGTAATCCTCCTCCTCGGACAAGGAGAGGCGAGACGGATCGGACCAATACGCAGAGTGGTTAGTTTCCATAGTGATTAAATAATTAACAAAAACAATATGCGATACAAAATAACTACCGTGACAGTCCTGTGTGGCGGAACACTGACACAAGAACAAACACCCACAAAAAACACGTGAAACCCTGGCTGCCTTAGTATGATTCTCAATCAGGGACAACGATTGACAGCTGTGTAAAGTCCTGACCAGAGTTCTTATGTGTTTTGCTTGTTTAGTGTTGGTCAGGACGTGAGCTGGGTGGGAATTCTATGTTGTGTGTCTAGTTTGTCTGTTTCTGTGTCCAGCCTAATATGGTTCTCAATCAGAGGCAGCTGTAAATCGTTGTCCCTGATTGAGAATCATATATAGGAGGCTTGTTTTGTGTTGGGATTTTGTGGGTGATTGTTTCCTGTCTCTGTGTTTGTGTTCTGCACCAGATAGGACTGTATCGGTTTTCACGTTTGTTATTTTGTTATTTTGTTAATGTTTCACAGTTTATCGTCAAATTAAACATGTTGAACACTAACCGCGCTGCATGTTGGTCCTCTCCTTCATCCCAGGAAGAAAGCCGTTACAGAATCACCCACCAAACCCGGACCAAGCAGCGTGGAAACAGGCAGCAGCGACAGCAGCAGCGGTACCAGGAGGAATGGACATGGGAGGTGATCCTAGACGGTAAAGGACCCTGGGCAGAGCCAGAGGAGTGTCGCCGCCCCAAAGCGGAGCTGGAGGCAGCGAAAGCGGAGCGGCGGCATTATGAGGCGCTAGCAAGGCAGAGCGGCTGGAAGCCCGAGAGGCTCACCCAAAAATGTATTGGGGGGAGGCTAAAGGGTAGTGTGGCGAAGGCAGGTAAGAAACCTGCGCCCACTTCCCATGCTTACTGTGGAGAGCGGGAGTACGGGCAGACACCGTGTTATGCGGAAGAGCGCACGGTGTCTCCTGAACGTGTGCATAGCCCGGTGCGGGTCATTCCACCTCCCCGCACTGGGCGGGCTAGATTGAGCATTGAGCCAAGTGCCATGAAGCCGGCTCAACATATCTGGCCTCCAGTACGTCTCCTCGGGCCGGTGTACATGGCACCAGCCTTACGAATGGTGTCCCCGGTTCGCCTACACAGCCCAGTGCGGGTTATTCCACCTCCCCGCACTGGACGGGCTACGGGGAGCATTCAACCAGGTAAGGTTGGGCAGGCTCAGTGCTCAAGGGAGCCAGTACGCCTGCACGGTCCGGTATATCTGGCGCCACCTTCCCGCCCCAGCCCAGTACCACCAGTGCCTACACCACGCACCAGGCTTCCAGAGCCCTGTTCCTCATCCACACACTCTCCCTGTGGTGCGTGTCTCCAGCCCAGTACCTCCAGTTCCGGTACCACGCACCAGGCCTATAGTGCGCTTTGAGAGTCCAGTGTGCCCTGTTTCTGCTCCCCGCACTAGCCTTAAGGTGCGTGTCTCCAGTCCGGTACCACCAGTTCCGGCACCACGCACCAGGCCTACTGTGCGCCTCAGCAGGTCAGAGTCGGCCGTCTGCCCAACGCCGCCTGCACTGCTCGTCTGCCCAGCACCGTCTGTACTGCCTGCCTGCCCAACGCCGCCTGCACTGCTCGTCTGCCCAGCGCCGTCTGAGCTGCCTGCACTGCTCGTCTGCCCAGCGCCATCTGAGTCATCCGTCTGCCCAGCGCCGTCTGAGCCATCCGTCTGCCCAGCGCCGTCTGAGCCATCCGTCTGCCCAGCGCCATCTGAGCCATCCGTCTGCCCAGCGCCATCTGAGCCATCCGTCTGCCCAGCGCCATCTGAGCCATCCGTCTGCCCCGAGCCTTCAGAGCCGGCATCCAGTCAGGAGCTGCCAGAGCCGCCAGCCAGTCAGGAGCTGCCAGAGCTGCCCTCCAGTCATGAGCTGCCCTCCAGTCATGAGCTGCCCTCCAGTCATGAGCTGTCCTCCAGTCATGAGCTGCCTTCCAGTCATGAGCTGCCTTCCAGTCATGAGCTGACCTACAGTCATGAGCTGACCTACAGTCATGAGCTGCCCTACAGTCATGAGCTGACCTACAGTAGTGAGCTGACCTACAGTCCGGAGCTGCCATTCAGTCCGGAGCTGCCATTCAGTCCGGAGCTGCCATTCAGTCCGGAGCTGCCTCTCTGTCCGGAGCTGCCTCTCTGTCCGGAGTTACCTCTCTGTCCTGAGCTACCTCCTAAATCAGGTGGGGGCCTTGGGGAGGATTCTTAGGATAAATGTGACAATGTCATCGTAAAGTATGTTTTTTCAATATAGTTTTATTAGATTATTGAATTTTTTTTCGGGACGTTAGACGTGTTGCGTTGTGTGCAGGGCGGCCGAACAGGTTAACAAGTTTACGTCCCAAATGGTATCCTATTTCCCTATGAAGTGACTGTATAGAGAATAGGGTGCCATTTGGAACATATCTCAAGAGTCTCCTTCTTATTGGTGGATAGAGCCTTGAAACTTCCTGACACCTACAGCCTTCTTATTGGTGGATAGAGCCTTAACCTCCTGACACCTACAGCCTTCTTATTGGTGTATAGAGCCTTGAAACTTCCTGACACCTACAGCCTTCTTATTGGTGGATAGAGCCTTACCCTCCTGACACCTACAGCCTTCTTATTGGTGGATAGAGCCTTAACCTCCTGACACCTACAGCCTTCTTATTGGTGGATAGAGCCTTAACCTCCTGACACCTACAGCCTTCTTATTGGTGGATAGAGCCTTAACCTCCTGACACCTACAGCCTTCTTATTGGTGGATAAAGCCTTGAAACCTCCTGACACCTACAGCCTTCTTATTGGTGGATAGAGCCTTAACCTCCTGACACCTACAGCCTTCTTATTGGTGGATAGAGCCTTGAAACCTCCTGACACCTACAGCCTTCTTATTGGTGGATAGAGCCTTGAAACCTCCTGACACCTACAGCCTTCTTATTGGTGGATAGAGCCTTAACCTCCTGACACCTACAGCCTTCTTATTGGTGGATAGAGCCTTGAAACCTCCTGACACCTACATCCTTCTTATTGGTGGATAGAGCCTTAACCTCCTGACACCTACAGCCTTCTTATTGGTGGATAGAGCCATGAAACCTCCTGACACCTACATCCTTCTTATTGGTGGATAGAGCCTTAACCTCCTGACACCTACAGCCTTCTTATTGGTGGATAGAGCCTTGAAACCTCCTGACACCTACATCCTTCTTATTGGTGGATAGAGCCTTGAAACCTCCTGACACCTACAGCCTTCTTATTGGTGGATAGAGCCTTGAAACCTCCTGACACCTACAGCCTTCTTATTGGTGGATAGAGCCTTGAAACATCCAGCTGTTGGACACAGACAGAAAACAGAGAAGTACAGTTAATACTGTAAGTAAAAGTCAGTTAGACTCATAGATATTACAATAAGAGGTCAGACAGACTGAATAGTGGATTCATTGATTGATTTGGGTAATTATTGATATCCGGTACGGTTAGTTAATTAAGATGGCCAACTATGTCAACAAACAGGTGATTGAATTAAACAAGATTAACGAAGAAAACCGGAACAGAACAATGAGGAGCGTGAAGACTGAGACCCATCTCTCAGGTAAGGACAAATAACTGTATATTTTTGAGTGTTCTGTCTTCTGGCTGGTTCAGTTGGTACGGAACGTGGAGTTTACAACATGCTGGGTCACGTACACTAAAATGCATGTGTTTTGTTTCCCTTCAGTAACTGTAACTATTTAAATAACCTTTTTAAACAACAACAAAGTGGACTCCCAGCCACTGTTTTTGGTAAACCGCTGAGGGGCTGGAAAAACGTAACCACTCTCAATTTCATAGACAGAAGAGCTATGTATGCTCAGTGTAAGCTTGTTTACTCTGGAATTGTAAAATATGCAATCGTACAAACTCTGTATTATCTTTTAGCTACAGTACATTTTTGGGCGACCTGACCAAATTCACATAGAAATGTTATAGATCTTTCGTTCCCATCGAAAGCAAGTCTAAGAAGCGGTAGATCT
This sequence comes from Salvelinus fontinalis, assembly GCF_029448725.1. Taxonomy (NCBI): domain Eukaryota; kingdom Metazoa; phylum Chordata; class Actinopteri; order Salmoniformes; family Salmonidae; genus Salvelinus; species Salvelinus fontinalis. Next base: position 1,160,416 of record NC_074706.1, on the reverse strand, counting down.
GTTCTGTGTGTGCTATTTCTATGCTTCCCTTTCTGAAGTTGCATATTTGCATCTTTTACTTCCGGTTTTGTACAGCAACTTCAAACAGCTGAATATACTATATTTATTTTACACAATGACTGCTTCCTGTTTATCAGATTTGAGATGACCAGACTTTTGAGCAAACGGTTGCTACCAACCCTAAATTGGGGGGGAGGGTGGTTTGGTTATCGGAATTCTAATGATAATCAGTAGTGATGTAGGATGATGTTTGTAATCATAATGTAGGATGGTGTGTGTGTGTGTGTGTGTGTGTGTGTGTGTGTGTGTGTGTGTGTGTGTGTGTGTGTGTGTGTGTGTGTGTGTGTGTGTGTGTGTGTGTGTGTGTGTGTGTGTGTGTGTGTGTGTGTGTGTGTGTTCCTCTCCAGATGGAAGACTAAGACTCTACAGGATGGCTGCTGTGTGTTTAGGAGTGCTGTGTGTTCTACAAGTCACTCTCAACATCTCCCTGAGACTGGCTTTCTGTGAGTGAGGCCCAAATGACACCCTATTAGCACTGTACTTATGACAGTGCACTATATAGGGAACAGGGTGCCATTTGGGACTGCGTACCGGAACCTATTTCAGTCAAAGTCAAGCACTGCCAAAATGTGACCACAAAAACAATACAGGCTGGCTGCTGTGTGTTTAGGAGTGCTGTGTGTCAACATCTCCCTGAGACTGGCTTTCTGTGAGTGAGGTTGTATCCCAAATGACACCGTATTAGCACAGTACTTTGGACAGTGCACTAGGGTAGGGTGTAGGGTGTAGGGAATAGGGTGCCATTCGGGACCCTGTTAAATTTTGAACAATATTCCATTTGGGACCCTATACCCTTTTATAATGCATTACTTTTGCTCAAGGGCACATCGGCAGATTTTTCACATAGTTGGTTCAGGGATTCAAACCAGAAAACTGTTTGAAAATTGAGCTCAGGTGCATCCTGTTTCCAGTGATCATCCTTGTCTCAAGGTCCTTGTCTCAAGGATGATCACTGGAAACAGGATGCCCTTGAGCTCAATTTCGAGTCTCATAGCAAAGGGTCTGAATACTTAAGTAAATAAGGTATTTCTGTTTTTATTTTTAATACATTTGCACAAATTTCTAAAAGACCTGTTTTCACTTTCTCATTATGGGGTACTGTGTGTAGACTGAGGATTTGTATTTTTTTAAACCATTGTACAATAAGGCTGTAACGTAACAAAATGTGGAAGAAGTCAAGTGGTCTGAATACTTTCCGAATGCACTGTAAATGTGCAGTTTGCCACTCTGATCTATTATAAAAACATGAACAATCTTACTTTAGCTATGTATGAATTATTTTCAGTCAATGTACTGTCATTTCTATTTTCCCATAAAGCATAAAGCCCTTATAAAAACATGAATAACTAAAAATGTAAAATAATACGTAAACATTTAAAGGAAATTGAAAGGAAAATTGTATTTCCATTTTCTAGAAAACAAGAAAACAGTACTGAGGACTTTGCTGAAGAATCCTACTATTATAAGCAACAGAAAAAAATCTTGCCTTTATTGACAGTGAACAAAGACTCAAATTAAACTCCCCATTTTAGACTCACAGCAATAACTATTTTATAACCATTAGTCACTAGCTAGCTAGCATCCCTTCATTATCCACTAGCTATGTAGCTAAGCCCCTACCACATTGTTGTCAACACGTTTTCCAACTTGATCCTAAAACTCATGAAACAATTAGTTAACAATGTTATTTACTATTCTAAGACATACATTGTACTTATGCACGTTACAAACTTTTTAAACAGTACAAAATGTTACTTTCATGTTTCATGTGGTTGTAAAAATAATTAAAACAAAAAATAGCTTTTTGGTCTTAATTTAAGGTTAGGGTTAGGTATAAGGTTAGCAGTGTGTTTAAGGTTAAGGTTACATTCAAAATCACATTTTAAGAAGAGTGTAATGGCAGCCTTCCTCCTCTTCGTCTGAAGAGGAGGTGTAGCAGGGATCGGACCAAGACGCAGCGTATTCCGTGTTCAACATGTTTTAATAAAGAGACAATAACTTGAACACTATACAAATACAAACGTGGCAAAACCGAAACAGTCCTATCTGGTGCAATGAACACAAAGACAGAAGACAACCACCCACAAACCCCAACACAAAACAAGCTACCTAAATATGGTTCCCAATCAGAGACAATGACTAACACCTGCTTCTGATTGAGAACCATATCAGGCCATACATAGAAATGGACAAACTAGACACTCAACATAGAATGCCCACCCAGCTCACGTCCTGACCAACACTAAAACAAGGAAAAGACAAAGGAACTATGGTCAGAACGTGACAGTACCCCCCCCGCCCCCAAGGTGCGGACTCCGACCACACAACCTAAACCTATATGGGAGGGTCTGGGTGGGCATCTGTTCGCGGTGGCGGCTCTGGCGCTGGACGTGGACCCCACTCCACCATTGTCTTTGTCCACCTCCTTAGCGTTCTTTGAGTGGCGACTCTCGCCGCCGACCTTGGCCTAGGAACCCTAACAAAGGTCCCCAATGGACTGAGGAGCGCCTCATGACTGAGGAAACTCCTCCGGACTGAAGGGCAGCTCATGACTGAGAGGCAGCTCATGACTGAGAGGCAGCTCATGACTGAGAGGCAGCTCATGACTGAGAGGTAGCTCATGACTGAGGGGTAGCTCATGACCGAGGGGTAGCTCATGACCGAGGGGTAGCTCATGACCGAGGGGTAGCTCATGACCGAGGGGTAGCTCATGACTGAGAGGTAGCTCATGACTGAGAGGTAGCTCATGACTGAGAGGTAGCTCATGACTGAGAGGTAGCTCATGACTGAGAGGTAGCTCATGACTGAGAGGTAGCTCATGACTGAGAGGTAGCTCAGGACTGAGAGGTAGCTCAGGACTGAGAGGTAGCTCAGGACTGAGAGGTAGCTCAGGACTGAGAGGTAACTCAGGACTGAGAAGTAGCTCTGGACTGAAGGGCAGCTCCGAACTAAGGACAGCTCCGGACTGAATGGCAGCTCCGGACTGAATGGCAGCTCCGGACTGAATGGCAGCTCCGGACTGAATGGCAGCTCCGGACTGGAGGGCAGCTCATGACTGGAGGGCAGCTCATGACTGGAGGGCAGCTCATGACTGGAGGGCAGCTCATGACTGGAGGGCAGCTCATGACTGGAGGGCAGCTCATGACTGGAGGGTGGCTCTGGCAGCTCCTGACTGGCGGGCGGCTCTGGCAGCTCCTGACTGGAGGGCGGCTCTGGCAGCTCCTGACTGGCGGGCGGCTCTGGCGGCTCCTGACTGGCGGGCGGCTCTGGCGGCTCCTGACTGGCGGGCGGCTCTGGCGGCTCCTGACTGGCGGACGGCTCTGGCGGCTCCTGACTGGCGGACGGCTCTGGCGGCTCCTGACTGACGGACGGCTCTGACGGCTCAGGACAGACGGGCGGCTCAGATGGCGCTGGACAGACGGGCGGCTCAGATGGCGCTGGGCAGACGGGCAGCTCAGATGGCGCTGGGCAGACGGACAGCGCAGGCGGCGCTGGGCAGACGGGCAGAGCAGGCAGCGCTGGGCAGACGGGCAGCGCAGGCGGCGCTGGGCAGACGGCAGACTCTGGCCTGCTGAGGCGCACAGTAGGCCTGGTGCGTGGTGCCGGAACTGGTGGTACCGGGCTAAGGACACGCACCTCAAGGCTAGTGCGGGGAGCAGCAACAGGGCGTACAGGGCTCTGGAGACGCACAGGAGGCTTGGTGCGTGGTGCCGGAACTGGTGGTACCGGGCTGGAGACACGCACCTCAAAGCTAGTGCGTGGAGGAGGAACAGGGCTCTGAAGACGCACAGGAAGCCTGGTGCGTGGTGTAGGCACTGGTGGTACTGGGCTGGGGCGAGGAGGTGGCACCGGATATACCGGACCGTGAAGGCGTACTGGAGCTCTTGAGCACCGAGCCTGCCCAACCTTACCTGGTTGAATGCTCCCCATAGCCAGGCCTGTGCTGGGGAACCGGGGACACCATGTGTAAGGCTGGTGCCATGTACACCGGCCCAAGGAGACGCACTGGAGACCAGATGCGTTGAGCCGGCTTCATGGCACCTGGCTCGATGCCCACTCTAGCCCGGCCGATACGAGGAGCTGGGATGTACCGCACCGGGCTATACAGACGTACAGGAGACACTGTGGGCTCTTCCGCATAACACGGTGTCTGCCCGTACTCTCACTCTCCACGGTAAGCCCGGGAAGTTGGCGCAGGTCTCCCACCTGACTTCGCCACACTCCCCTTTATCCCCCCCCAATACATTTTTGGGGCTGCCTCTCTGGCTTCCAGCCACGCTTCCGTGCTGCCTCAGTCATGAAATGGTGAACAAAAATATTAACTAGCGAAATGTTTCATTAGTTGTTTTTTTTGTGACAAAAGGCGCCGACAGAGATGGCCGCCTCGCTTCATGTTCCTAGGAAACAATGCAGTATTTCGTTTTTTTACGTGTTATTTCTTACATTGGTACCCCAGGTAATCTTAGGTTTCATTACATACAGCCGGGAGGAACTACTGAATATAAGAGCAACGTCAACTCACTATCATTACGACCAGGAATATGACTCTCACCCTGAGGCTGCATTCATCGTAGCTGGGAATTTTAACAAGGCTAATCTGAAAACTAAACTCCCTAAATTCTATCAGCATATCGATTGTGCTACCAGGGCTGGTAAAACCCTAGATCATTGTTATTCTAACTTCCGCGACGCATATAAGGCCCTCCCCCGCCCTCCTTTCGGAAAAGCTGACCACGACTCCATTTTGTTGCTTCCAGCCTACAAACAGAAACTAAAACAAGAAGTTCCCGCGCTCTGGTCTGTTCAACGCTGGTCCGACCAATCTGATTCTACGCTTCAAGACTGCTTCAATCACGTGGATTGGGATATGTTCCGCATTGCGTCCATCAACAACATTGACGAATACGCTGATTCGGTGAGCGAGTTCATTAGAAAGTGCATCAGTGACGTAATACCCACAGCAAAGATTAAAACATTCCCAAACCAGAAACCGTGGATTGATGGCAGCATTCGCGCGAAACTGAAAGCGCGAACCACTGCTTTTAACCAGGGCAAGGTGACCGGAAACATGACCGAATACAAACAGTGTAGCTATTCCCTCCGCAAGGCAATCAAACAAGCTAAGTGCCAGTATAGAGACAAAGTAGAGTCGCAATTCAACAGCTCAGACACAAGAGGTATGTGGCAGGGTCTACAGTCAATCATGGATTACAGAAAGAAAACCAGCCCCGTTGCGGACCAGGATGTCTTGCTCCCAGACAGACTAAATAACTTTTTTGCTCACTTTGAGGACAATACAGTGCCACTGACACGGCCCGCTACCAAAACCTGCGGGCTCTCCTTCACTGCAGCCGAGGTGAGTAAAACATTTAAACGTGTTAACCCTCGCTAGGCTGCAGGCCCAGATGGCATTCCCAGCCGCGATCTCAGAGCATGCGCAGACCAGCTGGCTGGTGTGTTGACGGACATATTCAATCAATCCTTATCCCAGTCTGCTGTTCCCCACATGCTTAAAGAGGGCCACCATTGTTCCTGTTCCCAAGAAAGCTAAGGTAACTGAGCTAAACGACTACCGCCCCGTAGCACTCACTTCCTTCATCATGAAGTGCTTTGAGAGACTAATCAAGGACCATTTCACCTCTACCCTACCTGACACCCTAGACCCACTCCAATTTGCTTACCGACCCAATAGGTCCACAGACGACGCAATCGCAACCACACTGCACACTGCCCTAACCCATCTGGACAAGAGGAATACCTATGTGAGAATGCTGTTCATCGACTACAGCTCAGCATTTAACACCATAGTACCCTCCAAACTCGTCATCAAGCTCGAGACCCTGGATCTCGACCCCGCCCTGTGCAACTGGGTACTGGACTTCCTGACGGGCCGCCCCCAGGTGGTGAGGGTGGGTAACAACATCTCCACCCCGCTGATCCTCAACACTGGGGCCCCACAAGGGTGCGTTCTGAGCCCTCTCCTGTACTCCTTGTTCACCCACGACTGCGTGGCCATGCACGCCTCCAACTCTATCATCAAGTTTGCGGATGACACTACAGTGGTAGGCTTGATTACCAACAACGACGAGACGGCCTACAGGGAAGAGGTGAGGGCCCTCGGAGTGTGGTGTCAGGAAAATAACCACACACTCAACGTCAACAAAACAAAGGAGATGATTGTGGACTTCAGGAAACAGCAGAGGGAGCACCCCCCTATCCACATCGACGGGACAGTAGTGGAGAGGGTAGTAAGTTTTAAGTTCCTCGGCGTACACATCATGGACAAACTGAATTGGTCCACCCACACAGACAGCGTTGTGAAGAAGGCGCAGCAGCGCCTCTTCAACCTCAGGAGGCTGAAGAAATTCGGCTTGTCACCAAAAGCACTCACAAACTTCTACAGATGCACAATCGAGAGCATCCTGTCGGGCTGTATCACCGCCTGGTACGGCAACTGCTTCGCCCACAACCGTAAGGCTCTCCAGAGGGTAGTGAGGTCTGCACAACGCATCACCGGGGGCAAACTACCTGCCCTCCAGGACACCTACACCACCCGATGTCACAGGAAGGCCATAAAGATCATCAAGGACAACAACCACCCAAGCCACTGCCTGTTCACCCCGCTATCATCCAGAAGGCGAGGTCAGTACAGGTGCATCAAAGCAGGGACCGAGAGACTGAAAAACAGCTTCTATCTCAAGGCCATCAGACTGTTAAACAGCCACCACTAACATTTAGTGGCTGCTGCCAACATACTGACTCAACTCCAGCCACTTTAATAATGGGAATTAATGGAAATTTATGGAAAAATATATCATTAGCCACTTTAAACAATGCCACTTAAAATAATGCTTACATACCCTACATTACTCATCTCATATGTATATGTATATACTGTACTCTATATCATCTACTGCATCTTGCCATCTTTATGTAATACATGTATCACTAGCCAGTTTAAACTATGCCACTTTGTTTTTATACCCTACATTACTCATCTCATATGTATATACTGTACTATATACCATCTACTGCATCTTGCCTATGCCATTCTGTACCATCACTCATTCATATATCTTTATGTACATATTCTTTATCCCTTCACACTTGTGTGTATAAGGTAGTAGTTGTGGAATTGTTAGGTTAGATTACTCGTTGGTTATTACTGCATTGTCGGAACTAGAAGCACAAGCATTTCGCTACACTCGCATTAACATCTGCTAACCATGTGTATGTGACAAATAACATTTGATTTGATTTGAGGTTACCAATAACAGGCCGGTCACCAAGTGCACAGAGCCTGTTTCAGGTTACCAGCCCCTCAGCTGTTTACCAATAACAGGCAGGTCAACAGGTGCACAGAGCCTGTTTGAGGTTACCAGCCCCTCAGCTGTTTACCAATAACAGGCAGGTCAACAGGTGCACAGAACCTGTTTCAGGTTACCAGACCCTCAGCTGTTTACCAATAACAGGCAGGTCACCAGGTGCACAGAGCCTGTTTCAGGTTACCAGACCCTCAGATGTTTACCAAATACAGGCAGGTCACCAGGTGCACAGAGCCTGTTTGAGGTTACCAGACCGTCAGCTGTTTACCAATAACAGGCAGGTCACCAGGTGCACAGAGCCTGTTTCAGGTTACCAGACCCTCAGCTGTTTACCAATAACAGGCAGGTCACCAGGTGCACAGAGCCCGTTTCAGGTTACCAGTCCCTCAGCTGTTTACCAATAACAGGCAGGTCACCAGGTGCACAGAGCCTGTTTCAGGTTACCAGACCCTCAGATGTTTACCAATAACAGGCAGGTCACCAGGTGCACAGAGCCTGTTTCAGGTTACCAGACCCTCAGATGTTTACCAATAACAGGCAGGTCACCAGGTGCACAGAGCCTGTTTCAGGTTACCAGCCCCTCAGCTGTTAACCAATAACAGGCAGGTCACCAGGTGCACAGAGCCTGTTTCAGGTTACCAGACCCTCAGATGTTTACCATTAACAGGCAGGTCACCAAGTGCACAGAGCCTGTTTCAGGTTACCAGGTGCACAGAGCCTGTTTCAGGTTACCAGACCCTCAGCTGTTGACCATTAACAGTGATGGGGTGTCCACTGTGTTGTTGTTATAAAGATTATTTTTAATTGATTATTAAATAGTTCCAATAACTGAAGTGAAACAATAAATTGAATTGATACATTTTAGTGTTTGTGGCCCCAGCAGGTTGTCAACCCCAGGCTCTGTACCAACTGAACCACACAGAAGACAGAACAATAAAACATGTGTTTTTCTATGATGTGATATTAGTGTGTGTGCATGTGTTAGCATACGTGAGTGCGTTCGGTTTGTGCGCTCATATCTGTCTGCATCTGTGTGTGAGAGAGAGAGAAAGATAATTCTTTGTACCTGAGAGATGGGTCTCAGTCTTCACGCTCCTCGTTGCTCTGTTCCGGTTTTCTTCATTAACTTTGTTTAATTCAATCACCTTTTTGTTGACGTAGTCGGCGATCTTAACTAACCGCACCGAATATCAATGATTACCCCAATCAATCAATGAATGAACTAATTCAGTCTGTCTGACCTTTTATTGTAATATAAATTATTTTAGCATTTACTTATACTATTAACTTACTTATGATAACCTTTCTATCTGACTCTTAATGGTAATGTAATGGCTTTCGTTAGTGGAAGGAGAGGAGGACCAAAATGCAGCGTGGTACGTATCCATAATACCATTTAATCGAGAATGAATACAAAATACAAAAGAACAAGAGAAATAAATGAAAACCGACACAGTCCCGTATGGTACAAACACTGAAACGGAAAATAACCACCCACAAACACAGGTGGGAACACAGGCTACCTAAGTATGGCTCTCAATCAGAGACAACGATATACAGCTGCCTCTGATTGAAAACCATACCAGGCCAAACACATAGAAATCTAACACACAGAACAAAACATAGAAAAACAACATCGAATGCCCACCCCAACTCACGCCCTGACCAACCTAAAATAAAGACAATAAAAAGGATCTAAGGTCAGAACGTGACAGTACCCCCCCCCCCCCCCCCCCAAAGGTGCGGACTCCGGCAGCAAAACCTGAACCTATAGGGCAGGGCCTGGGTGGGCATTTCACCGCGGTGGCGGCTCTGGTGCGTGATGTGGACCCCACTGCACCATAGTCTTGGCCCACATATGTGGCGCCTTTGGAGTGGCGACCCTCGCCACCGACCCCGGACTGGGAACCCTAGCAGCGTGCCCCAAATAGACGGGCGACTCTGGCAGCTCCAGAGTGAAGGGCGACTCTGGCAGCGCCGGAGTGAAGGGCGACTCTGGCAGCGCCGGAGTGAAGGGCGACTGTGGCAGCGCCGGAGTGAAGGGCGGTTTTGACAGCTCATGACTGACGGGCGGCATTGGCAACTCCTGACTGACGGGCGGCTCTGGCAGCTCCTGACTGACGGGCGGCTCTGGCAGCTCCTGACTGACGGGCGGATCTGGCAGCTCCTGACTGACGGGCGGCTCTGGCAGCTCAGGACAAACGGACAGATCTGGAGGGAGGAGACGGAGAGACAGCCTGGTGCGTGGGGCTGCCACAGGACCCACCAAGCTGGGGAGACCTACAGGAGGCCTGGTGCGTGGAGGAGGCACCGGAAGGACCGGGCTGTGGGGGAGCACTGTAGCTCTGGTGCGCAGCCTTGGCACCACTCCCCCAGGCTGGATGACCACTTCAGCCCAGACCCTCCAGAGTGCAGGCACAGGTTGAACCGGGCTGTAGGGAAGCACTGGAGCTCTGGTGCATACCACTCGCACCTCTCCCTTAGGCTCAATGCCCACATTCACCCGGCATGGGTGGAGCGCAGGCATAGGGCGCACTGCACCCTCCCAGCGTCCCGGAGACACAGCACGCAGAGCCGGCGCAGGATACCCTGGGCCGAAACGGCGTACCGGAGACCAAACACGCTGGGCCGACACAATACACCCTGGCTGGATGCCCACACTCACATGACACTTGCGGGGGGTTGGCCTATAGCCCACCGGGCTATGAGCGCATACTGGCGACACCGTGCGCTTGAGCGCATAACACGGTGCCTGACCAGAACTGCGCATCTTCCGGTAAGCACGAGGAGTTGGCTCAGATCTATCGCCTGACTCCGCCAATCTCCCCGTGTTCCCCACCTAAAAACATTTTTGGGGGCTGCCTCTCGTGCCTGTCGCGCTGCCGCGCTAACTCCTCATATCGCCGCCGCTCAGCTTTAGCTGCCTCCAATTCTTCCTTGGGGCGGCGATATTCCCCAGCCTGTGCCCAGGGTCCCTTACCATCCAAAATCTCCTCCCATGTCCATGAGTCCTGATTGCACTCCTCCATACCACGCTGCTTGGTCCTTGGTTGGTGGGTGGTTCTGTAATGGCTTTCGTTGGTGGAAGGAGAGGAGGACCAAAATGCAGCGTGGTACATATCCATAATACTGTTTAATCGAGAATGAATACAAAATACAAAAGAACAAGAGAAATAAATGAAAACCGACACAGTCACGTATTTTACAAACACTGAAACGGAAAATAACCACCCACAAACACATACTGGAACACAGGCTACCTAAGTATGGCTCTCAATCAGAGACAACGATATACAGCTGCCTCTGATTGAAAACCATACCAGGCCAAACACATAGAAATCTAACACACAGAACCAAACATAGAAAAACAACATTGAATGCCCACCCCAACTCACGCCCTGACCAACCTAAAATAAAGACATAAAAAAGGAACTTCTCAGTTTACAATAGTCAAAGTGTTTATTCCCGAGGACGTCCTAGTCCGTTGTACAAAACCATCCATTTTATACTGGCTCCTTACGCACATACCTTCACATACAAACAGTAGGTGAGTTTTATCTCTATAGTTCCCACCACTGGGTATCACTACCCAGCCGACAGTTCCATTCCCCCGAGATTAGGGAGACCTTGAGAAGTACTCCCTGTCCTCTCCCAAGTCTCTCAGAGGCCTAACCAGGTTGGTGTAACTGTTCTCGGCATCTTTCTTCGGCCCCCATACAAGTTCAAATCCTGAGCTACGCCTTGCTCAGACAGTCTGTGTTTTTCCACTATACAGATACATTGTTAACCTAATTCCGACTAAAACTACACACATCATCAGATTATAATTTTATGATTCTAATCAATTTCATACAGTTGTAAGGTTTCAGATTGGAATTATTTTATCATTATCTTTCAACATATACATTATCTTATCATCTTTATCTTTATCAGAAAAGGGGAACTTCACACATGTGTCTGTGTGTGTCTGTGTGTGTGTGTGTGTGTGTGTGTCTGTGTGTGTCTGTGTGTGTGTGTGTCTGTGTGTGTCTGTGTGTGTCTGTGTGTGTCTGTGTGTGTCTGTGTGTGTGTCTGTGTGTGTGTGTGTCTGTGTGTGTGTCTGTGTGTGTGTCTCCCTGTGTGCAGTGTGTATCCTCTCAGTACGGTTCTGCCTTCTGTCTGTGTCCAACTGCAAGTCACATTGTTTTAACAATCCAATCAATTCAATCAGGAAGCTGGTGAACCTGCTAGGTTCCTTTCTTACTTAGTCTGAGCCTTTGTTCATCTTCTTACTAAAGTCGTTTATGCTAATAATTGATTATGAAAAAAGCACAAGCCTATGGCAAATCACATAATATGTTTCTATTTAAAACAATGAATACAATCATTTTACAGATGACAGATGACAGATGACAGTTAAACACACTGATTAACTAGAGAGAGATGCATTAGCACTGTAGCACTACTATATAATGAGATGCTGCATAACTCTTCACAAATCCTGTTATGTTGAGAGGTAAATGATATGTCAGAATATTTATATACAGGCTCAGAAAACCCAATATCAACCTCAGCACAGTCCTAGTTACATCTTGGTACACCACCCTTTTCTGTTTTTTTTTACCCCCAGTACAGTACCTACACACTGTGTGTGTGTGTGTCTTAGAGAGAGAGAGAATGAAGTTGTGTTCACTGTAGGTGCTGTATGTGTGTGTGTCTTAGAGAGAGAGAATGAAGTTGTGTTCACTGTAGGTGCTGTATGTGTGTGTGTCTTAGAGAGAGAGAATGAAGTTGTGTTCACTGTAGGTGCTGTATGTGTGTGTGTCTTAGAGAGAGAGAGAATGAAGTTGTGTTCACTGTAGGTGCTGTATGTGTGCACGTCCTCCCACCAGCCTCCTCTGTTGTCATGGTGTTGTTAAACCACTTTCTCACAAATCCAGTAACGATTGTGTAAACATGACAGGTCATTCCATGCCTTTGCAGGACGCCATGTTACTGTGTTCAGCTCAGCACAATCCTTCTCCTGATTTGCTGGGTTGTCACAACCATTATCAAGCTGCTGTGAGTGCCAGTAACTACAGGGTAAACAAGACAGAGAAAATAAAATAATAAAAATGGTATGTTGTCACATGAGCGAAATAGAACAGGTGTAGACTTTACCATGAAATGCTTAGTTACGGGTCCTTCCCAACAGTGCAGAGTTAAACATTAAGAAGTAAATGAGTAAAACATTTGCTAAATAAAAATGAAAATAATAACACAACATAAAAAGTGACTAGGCAATTAGGACAGATAATAAACAGAGTAGCAGAGCGAGTGTGAAGAATGTGAAAGATTGTGTGTGGATATATTAAATGCTATTTCTAGGGCGTTTAGGGTAAAGGTTAGAATTAGTGTTAACGTTAGAATTACAATAAGGTTTAGGGTTAGGAGCTAGGGTTAGGTTTAGGGTTAGGGGAAATAGGATTTTGAATGGGAATGAATTGTAGTGTCAATATACGTGTGTGTGTGTGTGTGTGTGTTTTGTGTGTTCATGTATGTGATGTGTGTGTTTGAGTATCAGTGTACATATGTGTGAGTGTGTGGGTAGAGTCTAATGAGTGTGCATAGAGTCAGTCAATAGAGTCAGTGCAATAGAGAGTTCAATAGAGTCAGTGCCAATAAGAAAAAATACAAAAAGGGGTCAATGTTAATACAGACATGTTTTTTTCAGTATTAATATGAGCATAGCCTTTATTGGACCAACAACCAAAACTTTCATTTTAAATTTTTTTATGACATTGTAAGACAAATCTTTAGTGCTCGTGGAATGACATATATGAGTGCAAACAAAACTATTTATGAACATGATTTGAAGCAATATCTAATTTGTTAAAAAGTCTCTATCACACCTGGATGGTCAAGTCTCACCTTAAACTCATTAGATTCTGAACAACACAGAGAATCAGTCCTACTCCTTAAACTGTGGTCAGTGTTATTACAGCAGTAGTCCTTTACCTTGGGGTGGTCAGTGTTATTAAAACAGTAGTGTCTTACCTTGGGGTGGTCAGTGTTATTACAGCAGTAGTCCTTTACCTTGGGGTGATCAGTGTTATTAAAACAGTAGTCTCTTACCTTGGGGTGGTCAGTGTTATTAGAGCAGTAGACTCTTACCTTGGGGTGGTCAGTGTTATTATAGAGCAGTAGTCTCTTACCTTGGGGTGGTCAGTGTTATTAAAACAGTAGTGTCTTACCTTGGGGTGGTCAGTGTTATTATAGAGTAGTAGTGTCTTACCTTGGGGTGGTCAGTGTTATTACAGCAGTAGTGTCTTACCTTGGGGTGGTCAGTGGTGTGCCGTCCACCCATGTCCATGTCCCCTCAGTAACAGAGTCAGTCAGACCAATCCAGGCTCTCTTATTGAGGCCATAGAGAAACTCCTGTTGGTGAGAAAGACACTGATGTTGTCAACTTCTATAGGCTACATGAGTTAAATACCTGAAGATACATTACTGACCAAGGCATGTTTGATTCTCTCTCTCACCTGTTCCATATCACTGTTTACGATCACCAGGTCTGCTCCTCTCTTCAGACAGTCCTCTCTGCTCTCCTTCCAAGGTTTTTTCACATTAGACAGGAAGTACCAACTGGATTCCAACTTAATCTGCCAGCCTTCAGGACAGGTTTGTTCTACAAGACAGAAACATGAATTATCATCTTGTTATTCTGCACCTATTATTGTAGAATACGAACACAAGTTTACAGCATATTAGATATGTGATGTTATGATCATTTATTAGGTAAACTCACTCAGATTAGAGAACTTTGACATGAGATCCTTGTTCTCCCTATATTGGTGGTGTATGTCTTTAGTCAGAATGTTGTAACTGGTCTGTAGCTGGTCTCTCTCTTTAGTCAGGGTGTTGTAACTGGTCTGTAGCTGGTCTCTCTCTTCAGTCAGGGTGTTGTAACTGGTCTGTAGCTGGTATCTCTCTTTAGTCAGGGTGTTGTAACTGGTCTTTAACTGGTCTCTTTCTTTAGTCCTGGTGTTGCAACTGGTCTGTAGCTGGTCTCTCTCTCTAGTCAGGGTGTTGTAACTGGTCTGTAGCTGCTCTCTCTTTTCAGTCAGGGTGTTGTAACTGGTCTGTAGCTGGTCTCTCTCTCTAGTCAGGGTGTTGTAACTGGTCTGTAGCTGGTCTCTCTCTTCAGTCAGGGTGTTGTAACTGGTCTGTAGCTGGTCTCTCTCTTCAGTCAGGGTGTTGTAACTGGTCTGTAACTGGTCTCTTTCTTCAGTCCTGGTGTTGCAACTGGTCTGTAGCTGGTCTCTCTCTCTAGTCAGGGTGTTGTAACTGGTCTGTAGCTGCTCTCTCTCTTCGGTCAGGGTGTTGTAACTGGTCTGTAGCTGGTCTCTCTCTCTAGTCAGGGTGTTGTAACTGGTCTGTAGCTGGTCTCTCTCTTCAGTCAGGGTGTTGTAACTGGTCTGTAGCTGGTCTCTCTCTTTAGTCAGGGTGTTGTAACTGGTCTGTAGCTGGTCTCTCTCTTCAGTCAGGGTGTTGTAACTGGTCTGTAGCTGGTCTCTCTCTTCAGTCAGGTTGTTGTAACTGGTCTGTAACTGGTCTCTTTCTTCAGTCATGTTGTTGCAACTGGTCTGTTGCTGGTCTCTCTCTTTAGTCAGGGTGTTGTAACTGGTCTGTAGCTGGTCTCTCTCTTTAGTCAGGGTGTTGTAACTGGTCTGTAGCTGGTCTCTCTCTCTAGTCAGGGTGTTGTAACTGGTCTGTAGCTGGTCTCCCTTTTTAGTCAGAATGTTGTAACTGGTTTGTAGCTGGTCTCTCTCTTCAGTCAGGGTGTTGTAACTGGTCTGTAGCAGGTCTTTCTCTGCAGTCACATTGCCTCTGTTATCTGGAAAGGATTGATACATATAACTCCTGGTTAATTCACTCACGAAACAGTAATTCAAGAAATCTAAATGCATATTCCCATGATAATGACTGAGATGATTGGCATGCAGTGTGGACATTTCACCAGTAAAAAGTGAAGAATTGTCTTTCAATATTGACATTGATGTTTGCCGATTTTGTCAGACTATCAGCTGATCGTTGATGTTGATGATTGATGTTAATCTGCTAGTTAGCTCGATCAATAATTATTTCACTGATTGGGATTTAATTTTCGATTCTCTCAAATAATAACCTGACCTTCAAGGTCCCTTCTTTAAATAACCATCAGCTTATAAAGGCTTCATTAAGCTTTCATATCAATTGCTACATAAAGCCTTCCTAATGCTTTCATAAGCACTACATAAATGTGTTATATAGCATCTATAAGTGTATGTCATGCTTTATAAAGGGTTCATAGACGTGGCATAACTGTGTGACATAATCACCCGTCTTAAATGTGACATAACGAACTATGTTGAATATGATATAAACAAATAAAGGGTGACATGTTGTGCTGAAGGATGAAACATGCTGAAAGTTAAGTCATTTTAGTCACATTACACCTTATCTCGTTCCCAGACACTTCCGCCCAAATCCTCAGAAGGTCTGGTAGATCAACGCATCAAACTTGGCCTTCATTAGTTAGGTTAGATTTAAAAGTACATTTTAAGTAGATAAATTAGGGCTTAGCCAAACCAAATGGCTACCCGGACTATTTCCATTGTCTGCACCCCCCCCCCCCCAACCCCTATTTTACGCTGCTGCTACTCTCTGTTTATCTTATATGCATAGTCACTTTAACTGTACATTCATGTACATACTACCTCAATTGGCCCGACCAACCAGTGCTCCCACATATTGGCTAACCGGGCTATCTGCATTGTGTCCCAACACCCGCCAACCCCTCTTTTTACGCTACTGCTACTCACTGTTCATCAAATATGCATAGTCACTGGACTCCCCATCCCGGATCCGGGATATTTGTCATCAAAAACCCTGACTAGCATAGCCTAGCCTAGCGCCACAGGGATATAATATAATATAATTTCATGAAATCACAAGTCCAATACAGCAAATGAAAGATAAACATATTGTGAATCCAGCCAACATGTCCGATTTTTTAAATGTTTTACAGCGAAAACACAACATATATTTATGTTAGCTCACCACAAACGCCATTTTTTCACCGCAAAGATAGCTTTCACAAAACTCACAAATAGAGATAAAATTAATCACTAACCTTTGAACAACTTCATCAGATGACAGTCTTATAACATCATGTTATACAGTACATTTATGTTTTGTTCGAAAATGTGCATATTTATAGCTACAAATCCTGGTTTTACATTGTGAACATGGCGCCAAAATGCTCCAAATTGTCCGGAGAAATTTTAGAGAGTCACGTAATCTAACCAAAAAACTCATCATAAACTTTGCTGAAAAATACATGTTGGACATATAATTAAAGATACACTGGTTCTTAATGCAACCGCTGTGTTAGATTTTAAAAAATCCCTTTAGTAAAAAGCACAGCATACAATAATCTGAGACAGCGCTCAGCCATTCTCCGCCATGTTGGAGTCAACATTTTCAACAAAAATACAAAATAACATCATAAATATTCTCTTACCTTTGATGAACTTTCATCAGAATGCAGTGCCAGGAATCCTTGTTCCACAATAAATCGTTGTTTTGTTTTAGAATGTCCATTTCTTCTGTCGAATTAGCAACTTTGGCTAGCATGTGTAGCTCACGTGTCCATGAAAGTTGGAACGAAAAATTCAAAAAGTGATAATAAAAGTCGAATAAACTGGTCAAACTCAGTTGAGAATCCATCTTTAGGATGTTTTTCCTCATATGTATCCAATAACGTCCCAGACGGAGCATGTGTTCGTGTCTACCTAAGGCATTGCAGACAACGATATGGTGCACCCAGGTGCGCAGCAAAATACTGCCAATATGGCTGACCTGTCACTCCAAAAGCTCTCATTCGGTCCCACATCAGGCTAGACACCTCATTCAACGTTCTACTGCCTGTTGACATCTAGTGGAAGGCGTGTGAAGTGCATACATATCCATAAATACAAGGCAATTGAATAGGGGAAGCCTTTCACAGAGACCCATTTCAGAATTTTCACTTCCTGTTTGGAAGTTTGCCTGCCAAATGAGTTCTGTTTTACTCACAGATATAATTCAAACAGTTTTAGAAACTTCAGAGTATTTTCTATCCAATAGTAATAATAATATGCATATCATATGATCTAGGACAGAGTACGAGGCCGTTTAAATTGGGCACGTTTTTATCCAGAAGTGAAAAGGGCGCCCCCTATTTCCAAGAGGTAGAAAGTTTTCAGCCATCCACTTCCTTATGTCTGAAACACAGGCTTCTAGCGAGGGCAATTTTGGGGCTTCACCATGTTTCATTGAAATTTACAGCTGTGTGTCATCCGCATAGCAGTGAAAGTTAACATTATGTTTTCGAATGACATCCCCAAGAGGTAAAATACATAGTGAAAACAATAGTGGTCCTAAAACGGAACCTTGAGGAACACCGAAATGTACAGTTGATTTGTCAGAGGACAAACCATTCACAGAGACAAACTGATATCTTTCCGACAGATAAGATCTAAACCAGGCCAGAACTTGTCCGTGTAGACCAATTTGGGTTTCCAATCTCTCCAAAATAATGTGTTGATCGATGGTATCAAAGGCAGCACTAAGGTCTAGTAGCATGAGGACAGATGCAGAGCCTCGGTCTGACGTCATTATTTACCACCTTCACAAGTGCAGTCTCAGTGCTATGATGGGGTCTAAAACCAGACTGAAGCATTTCGTATACATTGTTTGTCTTCAGGAAGGCAGTGAGTTGCTGCGCAACAGCTTTTTCTAAAACTTTTGAGAGGAATGGAAGATTCGATATAGGCCGATAGTTTTTGATATTTTCTGGGCCAAGGTTTGGCTTTTTCAAGAGAGGCTTTATTACTGCCACTTTTAGTGAGTTTGGTACACATCCGGTGGATAGAGAGCCGTTTATTATGTTCAACATAGGAGGGCCAAGCACATGAAGCAGCTCTTTCAGTAGTTTAGTTGGAATAGGATCCAGTATGCAGCTTAAAGGTTTAGAGGCCATGATTATTTTCATCATTGTGTCAAGAGATATAGTACTAAAACACTTAAGTGTCTCTCTTGATCCTAGGTCCTGGCCGAGTTGTGCAGACTCAGGACAGCTGAGCTTTGGAGGAATACGCAGATTTAAAGAGGAGTCCGTAATTTGCTTTCTAATGATCATGATCTTTTCCTCAAAGAAGTTCATGAATTTATTACTGCTGAAGTGAAAGCCATCCTCACTTGGGGAATGCTGCTTTTTAGTTAACTTTGCGACAGTGGCAAAAATACATTTTGGATTGTTCTTATTTTCCTCAATTAAGTTGGAAAAGTAGGATGATCGAGCAGCAGTGAGGGCTCTTCGATACTGCACGGTACTGTCTTTCCAAGCTAGTCGGAAGACTTCCAGTTTGGTGTGGCGCCATTTCCGTTCCAATTTTCTGGAAGCTTGCTTCAGAGCTCGGTTATTTTCTGCATACCAGGGAGCTAGTTTCTTATGACAAATGTTTTTAGTATTTAGGGGTGCAACTGCATCTAGGGTATTGCGCAAGGTTAAATTGAGATCCTCAGTTATGTAAGTCAGGGCGTGAGAGCACCCCTCCAGCTAGGATGGAGTCCGTCACTCCTCAGCAGGTCAGGCTTGGTCCTGTTTGTGGGTGAGTCCCAGAAAGAGGGCCAATTATCTACAAATTCTATCTTTTGGGAGGGGCAGAAAACAGTTTTCAACCAGCGATTGAGTTGTGAGACTCTGCTGTAGAGCTCATCACTCCCCCTAACTGGGAGGGGGCCAGAGACAATTACTCGATGCCGACACATCTTTCTAGCTGATTTACACGCTGAAGCTATGTTGCGCTTGGTGACCTCTGACTGTTTCATCCTAACATCGTTGGTGCCGACGTGGATAACAATATCTCTATACTCTCTACACTCGCCAGTTTTAGCTTTAGCCAGCACCATCTTCAGATTAGCCTTAACGTCGGTAGTCCTACCCCCTGGTAAACAGTGTATGATCGCTGGGTGATTCGTTTTAAGTCTAATACTGCGGGTAATGGAGTCGCCAATGACTAGGGTTTTCAATTTGTCAGAGCTAATGGTGGGAAGCTTCAGCGTCTCTGACCCCGTAACGGGAGGAGTAGAGACAAGAGAAGACTCGGCCTCAGACTCCGACTCGCTACTTAATGGGGAAAACCGGTTGAAAGTTTCTGTCGGCTGAATGAGCGACACCAGTTGAGCATTCCTCAATGTTGTACTTCCTAAGGCTTCCACTAGATGTCAACAGTCGTTAGAACCTTGACTGATGCTTCTACTGTGAAGTGAGGCCGAAGGAGAGAGGAATGAGTCAGGTCTATCATGACCTGAACATGCGCTGACCACGCGCGTTCACGTGAGAGCGACGAAAGTTAAATTGTTTTCTCCCCTCATCAATCTACACACAATACCCCAAAATGACAAAGCAAAAACAGTTTTGTAAACATTTTTGCAACTTTATTAAAAATAAATAACAGATATCACATATACATAATTATTCATACCGTTTACTCAGCACTTTGTTGAAGCACCTTTGGCAGCGATTACAGCCTTGAGACTTCTTGGGTATGATTCTACAAGCTTGGCACACCTGCATTTGGAGAGTTTCTCCCATTTTTCTCTGCAGATTGACAAGATCGTTTTGAGAGACGGACCAAGGCGCAGCGTGAGTATAGTTCCACATATTTTTAATCTCCGTGAAACAAACAAAACAATAAAGAAACAATGAAATGTGAAGTCATGACTTGCACACAGGTAACTAAACACAAACAATAAATATCCCACAAAACCACAGGTGGGGAAATGGCTACCTAAATATGATCCCCAATCAGAGGCAAAGATAAACAGCTGCCTCTAATTGGGAACCATATTAGCACCAACATAGAAATAGACATACTAGACCACCCCCTAGTCACGCCCTGACCTACTACACCATAGAGAACCAAGGGCTCTCTATGGTCAGGGCGTGACACAGATCCTCTCAACCTCTGTCAGGTTGGATGGGGAGCATCGCTGCACAGCTATTTTTAAGTCTCTCCAGAGGTGTTCGATTGGGTTCAAGTCCGGGCTTTGGCTGGGCCTCTAAAGGACATTCAGAGACTTGTCCCGAAGCCACTCCTGCGTTGTCTGTCATGTGCCTTTTACTGAGGAGTGGCTTCCGTCTGGCCACTCTACCATAAAGGCCTGATTGGTGAAGTGCTGCAGAGATAGTTGTCCTTCTGGAAGGTTCTCCCATCTCCACAGAGGAACTCTGGAGCTCTGTCAGACTGACCATCAGGTTCTTGGTCACCTCCCTGACCAAGTCCCTTCTCCCCCTATTGCTCAGTTTGGCCAGGCGGCCAGCTCTAGGAAGTGTCTTTAAGAATGATGGAGGCCACAGTGCTCTTGGGGACCTTAAATACTGCAGAAATGTATTGGTACCCTTCCCCAGATCTGTGCCTCGACACAATCCTGTCTCGGAGCTTTATGGACAATTCCTTCGACCTCATGGCTTGGTTTTTGCTCTGACATGCACTGTCAACTGTGGGACCTTATATAGACAGGTGTGTATCTTTCTAAATCAAGTCCAAACAATTGAAATGACCATAGATGGACTCCAATCAAGTTGTAGAAACATCTCAAGGATGATCAATGGAAAGAGGATGTACCTGAGCTCAATTTCGAGTTTCATAGCAAAGGGTCTGAATACTTATGTAAATAAGGTATCTGTTTTTTTTATACATTTGGAAAATATTCTATTAACCTGTTTCACTTTGTCATAATGCAGTATTGTGTGTAGATTGATTCAAAAAAATGTTCCTCTTATCAATTTTATAACAAGGCTGTAACGTAACAAAATGTGGAAAAAGTGAAGACATCTGAATACTCCCCGAATGCACTGTAGATATGGTTTGTGTACTCAAGCAGAGCTGATGCAGTTTTTTTGTTTTTGTTGTCACATTTTTGTCAGTGCTTGACTTTGACTGAAATAGGTTCCGGTACGCAGTCCCAAATGGCACCCTATTCTCTATATAGTGCACCGTCAAAAGTACTGTGATAATGGGGTATCAGTTAAGACACAGCCTCACTCACAGAAAGCCAGTCTCAGGGAGATGTTGAGAGTGACTTGTAGAACACACAGCACTCCTAAACACACAGCAGCCATCCTGTAGAGTCTTAGTATTCCATCTGCAGAGAAACACACACACACACCATCCTATGTTATGATGAAAACAGAACTAACATCATCTTACATCACAAAAGACTATGATGAGAATTCTGAGAACCAAACATTTCCATTGCTTCATTGAGTTACGGTTGGAAGCAACAGTTTTCTAAAGCTTGTGGTCATCTCAAATCTGATACACAGGAAGCTACTGTATGAAGAAATTACAAAAATTACACAATATAGCTGAAGCATGATGTAAAGAGGCTATATGCGATTGCTACAGCATGATTTAAGGGTGTAATCTGCGATTGCTATATCTATATGTTTTACTTTTAAATTCATTATGTTTCACCATTGATTCATGAATAAGGTAACGTATACTGTATATGCCTCATGAGCTTAACTTTCTAACCCCATCAGGACCCCAAATATCAGCTTGTTCTACCACGGAATTGTTAACAAACACTGTGTAGCCTCAGATGGGTAAAACTATCATTTTGATCTCATGGATGGTCAGTCCTTGCATACATAGTTCTGTCTATGAATTACATACAGTACCAGTCATACACAGAGTACCAGTCATACATACTGTAGCTCTGTCTATGAATTACATACAGTACCAGTCATACATAGTTCTGTCTATGAATTACATACAGTACCAGTCATACATACTGTAGTTCTGTCTATGAATTACATACAGTACCAGTCATACATACTGTAGCTCTGTCTATGAATTACATACCGTACCAGTCATACATACTGTAGTTCTGTCTATGAATTATATACAGTACCAGTCATACATACTGTAGTTCTGTCTATGAATTATATACAGTACCAGTCAAACATACTGTAGCTCTGTCTATGAATTACATACAGTACCAGTCATACATACTGTAGCTCTGTCTATGAATTACATACAGTACCAGTCATACATATTGTAGTTCTCTCTATGAATTACATACAGTACCATTCATACATACTGTAGTTCTGTCTATGAATTACATACAGTACCATTCATACATAGCTCTGTCTATGAATTACATACAGTACCAGTCATACATACTGTAGTTCTGTCTATGAATTACATCCAGTACCAGTCATACATATTGTAGTTCTGTCTATGAATTACATCCAGTACCAGTCATACATACTGTAGTTCTGTCTATGAATTACATACAGTACCATTCATACATAGCTCTGTCTATGAATTACATACAGTACCAGTCATACATACTGTAGTTCTGTCTATGAATTATATACAGTACCAGTCATACATACTGTAGTTCTGTCTATGAATTACATACAGTACCAGTCATACATAGTTCTGTCTATGAATTACATCCAGTACCAGTCATACATATTGTAGTTCTGTCTATGAATTACATACAGTACCAGTCATACATACTGTAGTTCTGTCTATGAATTACATACAGTACCAGTCATACATACTGTAGTTCTGTCTATGAATTACATACCGTACCAGTCATACATAGTTCTGTCTATAAATTTGAGAGTGGTTACATTTCTGCAGCGTCCATTCTTTTGAGATTGGTTACATTTCTCTGAGTGGAAAAAACGGGCAGATCACCAGGTTCACAGAGCCTGTTTCAGGTTACCAGGCCCTCAGCTGTTTACCAATAACAGACAGGTCACCAGGTGCACAGAGCCTGTTTCAGGTTACCAGACCTTTAGATGTTTACCAATAACAGACAGATCACCAGGTGCACAGAGCCTGTTTCAGGTTACCAGACCCTCAGATGTTTGCCAATAACAGGCAGGTCACCAGGTGCACAGAGCCTGTTTCAGGTTACCAGACCCTCAGCTGTTTACCAATAACAGGCAGGTCACCAGGTGCACAGAGCCTGTTTCAGGTTACCAGGTGCACAGAGCCTGTTTCAGGTTACCAGACCCTCAGATGTTTACCAATAACAGGCAGGTCACCAGGTGCACAGAGCCTGTTTCAGGTTACCTGTCCCTCAGCTGTTTACCAATAACAGGCAGGTCACCAGGTGCACAGAGCCTGTTTCAGGTTACCAGAACCTCAGATGTTTACCAATAACAGCGGTGGGGTGTCCAGTGTGTTGTTGTTTAAAAAGGTTATTTTTAATTGATTATTAAATAGTTCCACATAGTTCCAATAACTGAATTTAAACAATAAATTGAATTGATACATTTTAGTGTTTGTGACCCCAGCAGGTTGTAAACCCCAGGGTCTGTACCAACTGAACCACCCAGAAGACAGAACAATAAAACATGTACAAGTGTTTTTCTATGATGTGATATTTGTGTGTGTGTGCGTGTCAGCATACGTGTGCGTTCGGTTTGTGCGTTCATACCTGTCTGCATCTTTGTGTGAGAGAGAGAAAGATAATTCTTTGTACCTGAGCGACGGGTCTCAGTCTTCACGCTCCTCGTTGCTCTTTTACAGTTTTCTTCATTAACTTTGTTTAATTCAATCATCTGTTTGTTGACGTAGTCGGCCATCTTAACTAACCGTACCGAATATCAATGATTACCCCAATCAATCACTTAATCAACTAATTCAGTCTGTTTGACCTCTTATTGTAATATAAATTATTTTAGCATTTACTTATAGTATTAACTTACCTATGATTACCTTTCTAACTGACTCCTAATGGTAATATCTACTGTATGATGACTAGTAGTTCTGTATTTGCTTTGATATGCGTCTCCACTGGTAACCCTCTGATGACTGTCTGTGGTCGACTGCAGTTGAAAGAATGTTTTAAGTATCCAATTACTTTCAAGCAAGACGTCATATTTCACAATATCTATTTGTGAAATTGTTCATAAGGAAGTGACATTATGGCTTGGGAATTTTTTCCTCTCTGTGCTGTCTGTGTGTGACATCAGTTTGAGGAAATATTCAGAAGTTAGAAATATTCAGAAGAAATCTGTCTGCATCTTTATCAGAGGTTTAAAAGGGGAACTTCACAGACGTGCGTGCGTTTATGCGTGCGTGTGGGGTTGCATTTGTGCAGCGTGTGGCTCTGTCTGTGCAGCGTTCTGTTCTGCCCTCTGTCTGTGTCCAACTGCAGGTCACACTTTAAACATCCAATCACATTTAATCAGGAATCTGGTAGGCCATGTTAAAGGACATTGTTCCTTTATTTATTAATCTGTGCTTTTGTTAAAATTCTCTCTCTCTCACCTGTTCCTTATCACTGTTTATGATCACCAGGTATGCTCCTCTCTCCAGACAGTCCTCTCTGCTCTCCTTCCAGGTTTCAGTCTCATTAGACAGGAAGTACCAACTGGAATCAAACTTCTGCCAGCCATCTGGACAGGTTTGTTCTACAAGACAAAAACATTTTACTTTTTATTATTCTGCACCTCTTATTATTAAACAACACAAACACACATTTTCTGCATATGAGGCATGTGCAATTGACGTCATGATCATTTATTAAGTAAATGATTAGAAAACTTTCTCATGAGATCATCTCTCTCCCTATGTAGCTGGTCTCTCTCTTCAGTCAGGGTGTTGTAACTGGTCTGTAGCTGGTCTCTCTCTTTAGTCAGGTTGTTGAAACTTGTCTCTAGCTGATCTCTCTCCTCAGTAAGGTTGTGTTAAATAAGCTTTAAGTGTTCTATCTCTTTAGTCACGGTGTGGTAACTGGCCTGTAGCTGGTCTCTCTCTTCAGTCAGTTTCATGTAGCTGGTCTGTAGCAGGTCACTCTCTGCAGTTGTGTTGGTCTTATAAATGGAAAACCTCTTTTCTCATGATCACGTCATGACCATTTACTAAGTAAATGATTAGAGAACTTTCTCATGAGACCCTCTCTCTTCCTATGTAGCTGGTCTCTCTCTTTAGTCAGGTTGTTGTACCTGGTGTGTATCTGGTATCCTTCTTTAGTCGTGATGTGGTAACTGGTCGGTAACTGTGATAACACTGCAAGAAAATGGATAACAACTAGATGTTACTCCATATCATAGTGATTCATTAGTCCTTTAACAACTAGATGTTACTCCATACCATAGTGAATCATTAGTCCTTTAACAACTAGATGTTACTCCATACCATAGTGATTCATTAGTCCTTTAACATCTAGATGTCACTCCATACCATAGTGGTTCATTAGTCCTTTAACAACTAGATGCTGCTCCATACCATAGTGATTCATTAGTCATTTAACAACTAGATGTTACTCCATACCATAGTGATTCATTAACAACTAGATGTTACTACATACCATAGTGATTCATTAGTCATTTAACAACTAGATGTCACTCCATACCATAGTGATTCATTAGTCCATTCATGTTGCTCCATACCATAGTGATTCATTAGTCCATTCATGTTGCTCCATACCATAGTGATTCATTAGTCCTTTAAGACTACACAGGTTCTTGTGATATCGTTACCTCTGCCCTGTGTCTGTTCCTGTGCCTTACTGTAAGTGACATTGTTTTAACTGAAACTGTCAAATCAACTCATCACTTTCCACCACGTGACTTCCCACACTTTACCTTCTAATGGAAACATTTTTGTTTCCCATCGTGCATATGTTTTAAACATATGATTCAGGTTATAATTGAAGTAATCATATATTTTAGTGGATAAAAAAATGTGACCCTCTGAATTCACATATAGATCATATAGCAATACTGAGGCTTTGACACCCCAACCTTCAAACTGAGGTCACGTTATGGCTTGTACTCTGTGGCCAGCCACCTATTTCATCACATACATCACCAATGACCTTATGCCATATTGGGGTATTTTATCTTTTATACTGTCTGTGTGTCACGTCAGTGTGAAGAGTTAATCAGAAGTGTGTGACATCAGTGTAAGGAGTTATTCAGAAGTGTGTGACATCAGTGTAAGGAGTTATTAAGAAGTGTGTGACATCAGTGTAAGGAGTTATTCAGAAGTGTGTGACATCAGTGTAAGGAGTTATTCAGAAGTGTGTGGGGGAATTCTGTCTGCATCTTTCTCAGACTTTTCAAAGGGAAGTATGTGTGTGTATTCTCTCAGTACTGTTCCGCCTTCTGTGTGTGTCCAACTGCAGGTCACACTGTTTTTTGAAAACATTTATTTTTAACTAAGCATAAGCAGATGGCAATGTTGCGAATAAAAATAATGAAGAAGCATTTTACTGAGTACAGTATGATTACATACTCTCCTCTAAATCTAAAAAGATCAATTATTTGTCTTTTTTTCCTCCCTTCCTCATTCTCTTAATTTACTTCTTCCTCCTCTATGTCTCTCTCTGACACTAAGGCTCTATCTCAATTAGTCTTTCCTAGATACCTCTCCTCCTATCTCCTCTGCTATCTCCTCTCCTCCTATCTCCTCTCTTCCTATCTCCTCTGCTATCTCTTCTACTCCTTCTCCAGCTGATCTCTCTCTTTAATCAGGTTGTTGTATCTAGTCTGTAGCTGGTCTCTCTCCTCAGTCAGGTTGTTGTAACTGGTCTGTAGCTGGTCACTTTACTCAGTCAGGTTGTGTCGTAACTGGTCTGTAACTGGTCTCTCTCGTCAGTCAGGTTGTTGTAATTGGTCTGTTGCTGGTCTCTCTCCTCAGTCAGGTTGTTGTTACTGGTCTGTAGCTGGTCTCTCTCCCCAATCAGATTGTTGTTACTGGTCTGTAGCTGGTCTCTCTTCTGAGTCAGGTTGTTGTAACTGGTCTGTAACTGGTCTCTCTCTTTAGTCTTTATTGAAGACTCATCTCTTCAGTAGGTCCCATGATTGAGTGTAGTCTGGCCCAGTTGTGAGAAGGTGAATGGACAGGCACCGGAGCAACGAACTGCCCTTGCTGTCTCTGCCTTTCCGGTTCCCCTCTCCACTGGGATTCTCTCACTCAAACCCTATTACAGGGTCACTGGCTTACTGGTGCTCTTCCATGCCGTCCCTAGGAGGGGTGCATCACTTGAGTGGGTTGAGTCCTTTAAGTCATCTTCCTGTCCGGGTTGACGCCCCCCCCTTGGGTTTGTGCCGTGGGGGGAGTTCTTCCTGGGCTATACTCGGCCTTGTCTCAGGATGGTAAGTTGGTGGTTGAAGATATCCCTCTCGTGTTGTGGGGGCTACACTTTGGCAAAGTGGGTGGGGTTATATCCTGCCTGTTTGGCCATGTCTGGGGGTATCGTCGGACGGGGCCAGGGTGTCTCCCGACCCCCTCTCTCAGCCTCCAGTATTTATGCTGCAATAGTTTATGTGTCAGGGGGCTAGGGTCAGTCTGTTATATATGGAGTGTTTCTCCTGTCTTATCCGGTGTCCTGTGTGAATTTAAATATGTTCTCTCTCTCTTTTTCTCTCTCTCTCTTTCTCTCATTCTCTCTTTCTGTCTTTCTTTCTTTCTCTCTCTCGGTTTGATTCTCTCTCTCTGATTGATTTAGTCAGGTTGTCTTAACTGATCTGTAGGTGGTCTCTCTCCTCAGTCAAGTTGTTGTAATTGGTCTGTAGCTGGTCTCTCTCCTCAGTCAGGGTGTTGCAATAACCTGTTTGTTGACTCAGTCATCCATCTTACCTAACAGTATGATTACCTTTCTAACTGACTCCTAATGGTAATATCTACTGTATGATTACCTTTCTAACTGACTCCTAATGGTAATATCTACTGTATGATTACCTTTCTAACTGTCTCCTAATGGTAATATCTACTGTATGATTACCTTTCTAACTGACTCCTAATGGTAATATCTACTGTATGTTTACCTTTCTAACTGACTCCTAATGGTAATATCTACTGTATGATTACCTTTCTAACTGACTCCTAATGGTAATATCTACTGTATGATTACCTTTCTAACTGACTCCTAATGGTAATATCTACTGTATGATTACCTTTCTAACTGACTCCTAATGGTAATATCTACTGAATGATTACCTTTCTAACTGACAGTGTGTGTGTGTGTGTGTGTGTGATCTTACCTGAATGTTGAGCAACAACACCATCTGTTGGACTGGGATTGAAGGCTCTTACGTTGCCATATAATTAGCCATCAATGTCGTGTTCTTCATTGCATCAGGTTGATCATCTTCATAGACTCCCTCTGACATCTTAACAAACGTGTGCTCAATTACAGTAACTTCTACTTCTTACCTCAACTCTAATGTTCGTCTGTATCTGTGTCTTCCCCCTTCATTTTGGGTCAGTCACAGTAGTCATGTATTCTGTGACTGTGTACTCTCAGTTTAGGGCCAACAAACTTTGTAGTTGTCCATGTTATTTTGTTAATTCTTTGTAATGTCTCATGCAATTATCTTTTGTTTTCTTAAAATTTCGTTGTTTCTAGTTATGTTGCTGTTGTTATCCTGGGGCTCTGTGTAGTCTGTTTGTGTTTATGAACAGAGCCCAAGGACAAACTTGCTTAAAGGACTCTTCTTTAGGTTAATCTCTCTGTAGGTGATGGCTTTGTTATGGAAGGCTTGGGAATCTCTTCCTTTTAGGTGGTTGGGGATTTAACGGCTATTTTCTGGATTTTGATCAATCATTAGCAGGTATCGCCCTAATTCTGCTCTGCATGGTGTTGTTTTGGTGTTTTACGTTGTACACAGAGGATGTTTTTTGCAGAATTCTGCATGCAGAGCCTCAATTTAGTGTTTGACCCATTTTGTGAATTCTTGGTTGTTGAGCAGACCCCAGACCTCACAACCATGAAGGGCAATGGGTTCTATAACTGATTCAAGTATTTTTAGCCAG
Organism: Salvelinus fontinalis; assembly: GCF_029448725.1. Lineage (NCBI taxonomy): Eukaryota > Metazoa > Chordata > Actinopteri > Salmoniformes > Salmonidae > Salvelinus > Salvelinus fontinalis. The sequence continues at coordinate 1,131,192 of NC_074706.1, read as the reverse complement.
ATCATAATTGGAATGTCAAATTTTATGATTGTCAAATTCTCAGATCGTTCACAGCTACATGGAAGTTACCTATGGTGCGGATCTTTAGGCCTAGTAACCAGCACTTCTTACAAGTAGGTGATACGCCATGAATCTGGACAGAAACTCACAGTAGACAGACAGGCCTATGACCCCAGACAGTAGGAGAACACACAGCAGCCCCAGAAACACTGCAGCTACCCTGGAGGACCCCTTCCATGAAGAATATCTCTTCCCTGCGCTATCAGGCTCTGTGGACACATAACATAGACTTTTATCATGAGTGTATGTGCTGGTGTGTGTGTGACTTGGTGCAGGTCTCACCATCTCTCAGGGTGTCTGCACTGATCTAGATATCCACAATCCTCTGCTCAGCTTCACCTCTGTCAATCTGGAATGTATACAACAGTCACGATAACAGCTGAAAACTCCCTCGGGAGGTAGAAGGGTCGGCATTTGACCATCAGGTATTCCAAGACTGGTGAGCAATGGGTTGAGTTTTCCACTGCTCTCGAGTCAGCACACCATTTGTTGTTGATTTAGAGGCATACCCCTCCCGCTCACAATTTCCCTGAACCCAATGTCCTGTCCACTCGGTGAATGGAGAATCCATTTAATGGATAGCTATGAGGGGTATCTTCTCTAAAAGCCATGTTTCAGAAACACAGAGAATATTGCAGTTACATGAGTCCCGTTGGTAGCAAATCCTCGATCAGAGGTCATCCATCTTCTTATCAAGTGGCTGTACATTAGCCAATAGAATGGAGGGAAGAGTTGCCTGGTTTTCCCTTCTCCTTAATCTCGCCAGGACTCCCCCTCTCTTGCCTCTATATCGCCAGCGTTTCTTCTTAGAGACCCTGAAAATTGGGTCGGAATTACATTAAGAGCCCAGGGCAGATGAGTCAAAGTCGATGCCAGAATTGAGCTCACTAATTCCTGATCTGATGTTCAAAAGTTCTTGTCTATCATAAGAAATGATACATTTAGTGAAAATAAAGATAAAATAAACACCAAATGAATCACAAATTAGCAAAATTGGGTCGGAGCTCACACAGTGTGTGTGTGTGTGTGTGATCTTACCTGAATGTTGAGCAACAACACCATCTCTTGGACTGTGATTGAAGGCTCTTACGTTGCCATATAATTGGCCATCAATGTCTGTGTTCTTCATTGCATCAGGTTCATCATCTTCATAGACTCCCTCTGACATCTTAACAAACGTGTGCTCAATTACATTAACTTCTACTTCTTACCACAACTCTAATGTTCGTCTGTATCTGTGTCTTCTCCCTGCACTGTCCTGTGACTATGTGACTTACTGCAGTGATACAATTTCTTTGTCTTGGGTCAGATTTGCATTCCCACCACAAATGGTTAAGCTTAAGATTGGGGGAGGGAAAGCTGATCATAGATCTGTACCTAGAGGAAACGTCACCAAGCAGTGTGGCCGGCCACCAATGCCCATATAGGGGACTTTTTTCTATTATGATGTCTGTGAAGAGTTATTCAGAATGAAACTCTGGCGGTCAACTTGGTTTAGAGGGGATTTTCACCAAAAGCAGAAGTTCTGACAATATCTCCATAGTTTCAGATTGAAGGGAATAGAAAGAAGAATAAAGCCTTCACATGTATTGTGACAAAAAGTCAACATGTCCACCCTGTCTTTTAGTACAACATAACCAGTGGAGGCTGGTGGGAGGAGCTATAGAAGGTTGGGCTCATGGTAATGGCTGCAATGGAATAAATGGATCAGTATCAAAGACATCAAACATTGGAAACCACATGTTTGACTCCGTTCCTTTAATTCCATTTCAGCCATTGCAATGAGCCAGTCCTCCTATAGCTCCTCCCACTGGCTTAGACAGGGCTTAGACAGTTTAGTGCCAAAAATAAAGGGTTTAATGCATGTACAACAAAAATACCAATACGAATGTATCCTGCTCTTTCTTATATCTCTCAGTTATAGGACAGACACTTCTGAACAAAGTCCCCAAGTCTAAAGGAAGTATCTGTTGTTCCATGTAGTGAATCTGTTATTCCATGTATTGCCTATTAGCAGTAAAGCCAAAACATAATTTTAATGAAATAATTTTTGTATATATTTTTTTTATACTTCAAGGGGTCTTAAAATTCAAAACCAAATAGCAAATCGATCTTTGGTATGACATTCTTTAAAACATTCCATATATAATGTAGTAGTTTGTCTGCTCTCCTCCCAGGTTTTAGTCTCAGTAGCGAGTAAGCAACAGCTTTAGTGAAAGTTCTGCCAGGTGTTAGGACAGGGTTGTTCTGCAAGATGAACACATTCATTTCCTTCAACGTATCACACTGAATACATCATGAAAGAATACACACTTTTGATCAGGTGTGTGATTGATGACATGAACATTTATTCCTATAGCTTTACTCACTGAGATTGGTAAGAGTCCCGCTAAGAAAATCTCTCTGTCAGTAGCTGGTCTCTCTCTTTAGTCAGGTTGTAACTGGTCTGTAGCTGGTCTCTCTCTTTAGTCAAGTTGTTGTAACTGGTTTGTAGCTGGTCTCTCTCTTTAGTCAGGTTGTTGTAACTGGTCTGTAGCTGGTCTCTCTCTTTAGTCAGGTTGTTGTGACTGGTCTGTAGATGGTCGCTCACTTTAGTCAGGGTGTTGTACCTGGTCTGTAGCTGGTCTCTCTCTTTGGTCAGGGTGTTATAACTGGTCTGTAGCTGGTCTCCCTTTTTAGTCAGAATGTTGTAACTGGTCTGTAGCTGGTCTCTCTCTTCAGTCAGGGTGTTGTAACTGGTTTTGTAGCTGGTCTCTCTCTTCAGTCAGGGTGTTGTAACTGGTTTGTAGCAGGTATTTCTCTGCAGTCACATTGCCTCTATTATCTGGAAAGGATTGATACATATAACTCCTGGTTAATTTACTCACGAAACAGAAATTCAATAATATCTAAATGCATATTCCATGATAATGACTGAGATGATTGGCATGAAGTTTGAGCATTTCACCAGTAAAACTTGACAAATTATCATTAAAGATTTACATTGATGTTTACAGTCTATTTTGAAATGAGGTATGCCTATCTTGGTGTAGGAAGTTGTTAAAAATATAACATGTTATTGAGACAATGTGGATATAGTCAGACGTTGTTATCTGAGGATGCATTTTATGTGTATTCTATAAAGAGATTCAAAAGGCTCCATCTGTCAGTACAAACTCTGATTCAGACATGATGATGTCATAAACAAGTATCACTACACCGCTGGTTACAAAAGACATGATTGATATCAAGGAAAGAGGACAGACTATCAGCTGATCATTCATGTTGATGATTGATGTAAATCTGATTTCACTGATTGTCACTGATTGTGATTTAACCTGTCTAGGATCAGCGTGGCGCTAGCGGCACACCCCCCCCCCCCCCCCCCCACTGAAAAACCAGTGCCGCGAAATTCAAAAAAAATATTTTTTTTAAATATTTAACTTTCACACATTAGTCCAAGTCCAATACAGCTAATGAAAGACACAGATCTTGTGAATCCAGTCAACATGTCCGATTTTTAAAATGTTTTACAGGGAAGACACAATATGTAAAGATGTACATCTATTACCTAAAAACACATTAGCATAATCCACCATCTTTTATTTGTCCACCAACACCAGTAGCCATCACCAATTCGGCTAAACTAAGATATTTATAGCCCCTAACCAACAAAAAAACTCATCAGATGACAGTCTGATAACATATTTATGGTATGGGATAGGTTTTGTTAGAAAAAAGTGCATATTTCAGGTAGATGGCATAGGTTACAATTGCACCCACCGTCACAAATGGAATAGAAAAACTACTTAGAGCAACGTGTTTACCTACTTACTAATCATCAAACATTTCGTAAAAATACACAGCATACACGAATCGAAAGACACAGATCCTGTGAATACAGACAATATTTCAGATTCTCTAAGTGTCTTACAGCGAAAACACAATAAATCGTTATATTAGCATAGCACATAGCACATAGCAGCCCAGCATTGATTCTAGCCAAAGTGAGCGATAAAAGTCAACATCGCCAAAATATATAAATTTTTTCACTAACCTTCTCAGAATTCTTCCGATGACACTCCTGTAACATCATATTACACAATCCATATAGAGTTTGATCGAAAATGTTTATATTTAGCCACCAAAATCATGGTTAGACAATGTGAAATGTAGCTCAGCTGGTCAGAAAATGTCCTTGCGCCACTTAGACAGTGATCTACTCTTATACATAAATACTCATAAACGTGACTAAAAAATATAGGGTGGACAGGGATTGATAGACAATTTAATTCTTAATACAATTGCGGAATTACATTTTTTTATTTATCCTTACTTTTCAATACAGTTTGCGCCAAGCGAAGCTACGTCAAAAAACATGGCGTCCTAAGCCACTAAAATGTTTCGACAGAAACACGATTTATCATAATAAAAATGTCCTACTTTGAGCTGTTCTTCCATCAGTATCTTGGGCAAAGGATCCTTTCTTGGGAGTAATCGTCTTTTGGTGGAAAGCTGTCCTCTTGCCATGTGGAAATGCCAACTGCGTTCGGGATGAATTGAAAAGCGTGCCCAGCTATTCACATCGTTTCAAAAATAAATGTCCCAAAATCGCACTAAACGGATATAAATTGCTATAAAACGCTTTAAATTAACTACCTTATGATGTTTTTAACTCCTATAACGAGTGAAAAGATGACCGGAGAAATATAACAGGCTAAACTAACGCTTGGAACAGGAGCGGGTCGGAGTCCTCCACGCGCGTTACGCACCAAGAAAAGACTTGCTAGCTACAGGGTTTTTTAATTTATAGGGCCTGTGAACGCGCAATCGACCCCATTGGAATCGTCATCACGTAAAGGCATCCAGGGGAAGACGTAAGAAGTGTCCGTATAGTCATAGCAATAACAGTGCCCTTTTAACTGACTTCAGAACAGTGGCCAACATTTCTGAAATCTGACTCCATGTCAGGGAAATTGCTGTAGAATGGGCTCTGTTCCACTTAGAGACAAAATTTCAACTCCTATAGAAACTATAGACTGTTTTCTATCCAATAATAATAATAATATGCATATTGTACGATCAAGGATTTTGTGGGAAGCCGTTTCAAAAATTACCCAATTAGCATAAATAGTCTCAACAGCGCCCCCATCCTCAACAGGTTAATCTTCACTGCTCTCAAATAATAACTTCAGAAAATATACCTTCATGGTCCCGCTTTAAATGACGTTAAGCTTTAAAAAAGCTTCAAAAAGCCTTTATAATAGCTTCATTAGCACTACATACATGTGTTCTACAGCATCTAAAAGCATATGTTATGCTTTATAAAGGGTTCATAAATGTGTCTTAACTGTTTGACATAATTACACATGTCAAATTTGACAACACCCACTATGTTGAATATGATATAAACATATAAAGGGTGACATGCTGTGCTGAAGTAAAGTTAAGTTTAGACAACACCTAATCTCGTTCCAAGACACTTCCTCCCAAATGCTCGGAAAGTCTGGTAGATCAACACATCAAGCTTGGCCTTCATTAGTAAGGGTTTGGTTTAAAAGCACATTATAATCATTTTGGGGGTGGGGAAATGGGCAGTGTTTAGCCATAATAATGACTTTGTGGATGTGTTAACTAGTGACGACCAGGGGGAATGTTTTTGCTAGCAATAAGGTCACTCCCATACTCAGTAAGGTCACTCCCATACTCAGTAAGGTCACTCCCATACTCAGTAAGGTCACTCCCATACTCAGTAAGGTCACTCCCATACTCAGTAAGGTCACTCCCATAGAATGCTATGGTCACTAGTTACACAGTTGATATCCCAGACTTGTACATTATTTGCCGTCTGTGCAATAGCCTGGGGATGAGGTTACACAAGGCAACACCTACCTTGATGAGAGCCCCCAACAAAGCCCCCAACACAAGCCCCCAACCAAGTTACATAATCCTCAGTACACAAACACGCACACAACAATATAACAAGCCGTACCACGCAGTGCTGGGCCCAGTCAGAGAACAGAAGATGAATACCTGATGCCGTAGTCTCAGGTAGGACTACTCCAAATCATCTTGGTTCTAACACACACACACACACATACACACACACACACACACACACACACACACACACACACACACACACACACACACACACACACACAGACACACACACACACACACAAACACACACACACGCTTTATGATGTGAACACAAATGTATTAATACATATCACTAACAGCTAAAAACTAACAGTCAAAAATCTACGTTTTTGGGATTTATCCCAGAACTCAAAAGTCATTCCCAGTTTAAGCATTATTGTGAACACAAGAAATCCCATTTTATTGTTTTTCTGTTAAATACATTTTTTTGGCTGTGCAGTTCAGAGTGTGTGTCATCCTGCAGCAGAGCATTTTGGGGGAAGTTGAGGTCAGGTCCAATATTGACAATGCACCCAAGAGGGAAAGAGGTTGGACCATCCTAGAAATGTTTTAGAGTAATATAATAAATACAATTTACATGCTTTGTGAAGGCACAATGTAATATGATTTATAGAGCCTTTAATAAGCAATGCTTATGCCACCCTTTATAAAGCACGAGTTTGTGTCATATTCGTTGTAGTGGTTTAGGTCACTTTTGACATTGGTGGTTATGTCACACAGTTATGCCACATTTATGAACCTTTTATAGAGCATGACATATGGTTATAGGTCATTTGTGAGACATGTATGTAGTGTTTATAAAGGCTTTATGAAGGCTTTATAAGCTTGCCGTCATTTAAAGCGGGACCATATTCATAATCTTCGAACTCTTGATATATGGCTGGCTGGCTAGTGGCTTGTGTGGATATTTCAGTTGGTTATATGGTGGTTAGTTAGAGTCTAGACTACCTGTGTTCAGTGGCAACTCATCATTCAGGGCAGGTGGGCCAGAAAAGTTTGAATACATTGTCTATGCTGTCCATTCAGCATGACTTCTGCCGCGTTCAAAACAACTGGAAACTCAGAACTGGGAAATCTCAGACTTCAGTGAGTTCAAGACAAATTGGAACTCTGAAAAAAACGAGCTCCGACTGGAAAAATACATTTTGAACAGTCATCCAACTCGGAATTTTAAGTCGGGAACTCGAGCCTCTTTCTGGAGCTCCGACCTGAAGATCACTGACGTCATGATTCAACCTTGTTTTTTCCATGTTCCCAGTTGTCTTGAAAGCACCATAAATCCAGAGAATGACAGACTTTGTCGACAAAGTTTCATGACAAAATTTGCCCACAAGAAGGACCGCCAAGCCACCTTTCTGTTCAGGTGAGCACAGCAAAACAAGGTGAATCCAAAAATGTCTTGTATGCTGCTGCATAAATTATTTTAGTTTAACCTTTATTTAACCAGGAAAAGCATATTGAGACCCAGAGTCTCTTTTTCAAGGGAGACCTGGCCAAGAAGGCAGCAACAACCAATACATTACATAATTAAAACATACAGCAATACAATACAACAACATGATCCAGCCTAAAAAAAAGCATTTCCACTCCTTTGAAACAGAGTGTCCCATCATTTTTTTAATTCATTCAGTGGCACTAACATATCTAGATGAAGCATGGATTGTAGATTATTCCATGCGTCTGGTGCACAAGAAGAGAAGGCAGTCTTGCCTAATTCTGTGAATGTCCAGGGGACTTTGAGTAGCAACCACCTAGCAGACCGGGTATGGTAACTGCTGTTGGTGAAGGAGACCAGACTACAGAGGTAAAGAGGGAGTTTACCCAAAAGGGCTTTGTAGATGAACACATAAAAATGTAGCTTTCTGAGCATATAAAGTGAGGTCCAACCTACCATTTGGTAGAAGGTGCAATGGTGGGTGAGTGACTTGGCATTTGTAATAAAGCGCGTGGATGCATGATAAACAGAGTCCAGTCTCTGTAAGATGGAGGAGGTTGCATGCATATACAACAAGTCACCATAATCAATTACAGAGAGAAAAGTCACCTGAACAAGCTTCTTTCTAGCCATACGCAGGAAGCAAGTATTACTACAAAAATAAAACCCCAATTTCAATTTAATCTTTGTCACAAGTATATCCACATGAACTTTAAACGACAACTTGTCATCCAACCAAGTACCTAGGTATTTGTAGGATGACACTTTTTCAGTGGATAAGCCACCAGATGTGACAATGCTAACGTTCACTGGCAGAGTTCTAGCTCTGGTAAAGGTCATGAATTTAGTTTTTTGTACATTCAAGACCAGTTTGAGACCATATAGGGAGGCCTGCAGTGACCGAAAAGCAGTTTTGAGCTCTTCAACAGCCTGAACCAGAGAAGGAGCACATGCATATGTAATATGCCAGGGAGATATGTAGACTGTAGTTAAGAAAGTAATACTAAGTGTATGTTGTGTACTAAGCTGTTATTAGCCTATGTGCCTCATCCTAATAATTTGGTCCCTTTCCCTTTCAAAACTTAGCCTACTGTTCTGACTTGGTGGTGCACATGTAGCCTATAGCCAGTTTTAGAGAAATGTCATCATCGAATATTGTAAGAGCTTTCATTGTCTGCTTATATGCCCACTTCATTTATCCTACGGTTCTGACTTGGTGTACAGGCAGAACACTGTAAGAACGGCCCATGTTCTGAATTATGTCGCTGTACATTTCAAAGTGCTGAACAAATAGTTAAATTGACTACGTCCATCTTAGCTCGCTCATGATTGTCTTAATCGAAATTACGGATTGCCGCTTATCCGCTCATCGTTCCCTTACATCCTACATCTCAATTGTCAGTAGAAACCACATTTGTTTAAGCAAGTTAGCCATATCAGCTCATTATTTTAAAAAGGCAGTAAATGAGGCTGGATGAACTTGCTGCCAGACAAGGCTCTGCTGATAGCCAGGTGTAGCAGTGTTAAGGTGTTGGGACTCTGCTGTTGGGATAGCTTTATGTAGGCCCTAACAGTTTGTGGGCGCCGTTTGCCAATGTTATAGTGCAAATCATGTATTGCTTTGTGTTGTGTAAAATTTGGGGGAGTTTGCCCCACCAAGATTTACACGCAAAATAATAAATAATAAATAATAATTGTTACTTAAGTAATCAAAGTAAATGTAATTGCTAAAATATATTAAGTATCAAAAGTAAGTGTAATTGCTAAAATATACTTAAGTATCAAAAGTAAAAGTGTAAATCATTTCAAATTCCTTATATTAAGCAAACATGACAGCACTATTTTTATTTATTTTATTTATTTGTGGATAGCCAGGGCCACACTAACACTCAGACATCATTGACAAACAACGTATTTATGTTTAGTGAGTCTGCCAGATCAGAGTCAGTAGGGATGACCAGGGATGGAAGTTCTCTTGATAAGTGTGTAAATTGGACCATTTTCCTGAACTGCTCAGCATTCAAAATGTAACGAGTACATTGATTTCTTTAGGAATGCAGTGAAGAAAAAGTTTGTTGTTAAAAATATAAACAGTGAAGTACATATAACCCAAAAAACGACTTAACCTGTCTCACTCCCCCGTTCCGCTAGCGGAACTCCTCCCACATTCCACTGAAAAGGAAGAGCGGCAAATAAAAAAATTAAAAAAATTGAAATATTTAACTTTCACACATTAACAAGTCCAATACAGCATTTAAAAGATAAACATCTTGTGAATTCAGCCAACATGTCCGATTTTTAAAATGTTTTACAGAGAAAACACCAGATATATTTATGTTAGCTCACCACCAAATACAAAAGACAGACAGACAGTTTTTCACAGCAACGGTAGCATGCAGGTAGCATGCACAAGCCAACCTAACTAACCTAGAACCAACCTAAATAACCTAGAAAAAACTACCTCAGATGACAGTCCTATAACATGTTACACAATAAATCTATGTTTTGTTCGAAAAATGTGCATATTTTAGCTATAAATCAGTTTTACATTACTGCTACCATCATAGCTACAGTCAGAAATCGCACGGTAGTAGCCAGAGTAAATACAGACACCAACGTCAACTACCTAATTACACATCATAAAACATTTCAGAAAAATATATGGTGGATAGCAAATGAAAGACAAAGATCTTGTGAATAGAGCCAATATTTCCGATTTTTAAAATGTTTAACAGCGAAACACCACATATATTTATGTTAGCTCACCACCAAATACAAAAGACAGACAGACAGTTTTTCACAGCAACGGTAGCATGCAGGTAGCATGCACAAGCCAACCTAACTAACCTAGAACCAACCTAAATAACCTAGAAAAAACTACCTCAGATGACAGTCCTATAACATGTTACACAATAAATCTATGTTTTGTTCGAAAAATGTGCATATTTTAGCTATAAATCAGTTTTACATTACTGCTACCATCATAGCTACCATCATAGCTACAGTCAGAAATCGCATGGGAGTAGCCAGAGTAAATACAGACACCAACGTCAACTACCTAATTACTCATCATAAAACATTTCAGAAAAATATATGGTGGATAGCTAATGAAAGACAAATATCTTGCGAATACAGCCAATATTTCCGATTTTTGAAGTGTTTTACAGCGAAAACACAATATATCGTTATATTAGCTTACTACAATAGCTAACATACAGCAGCATTGATTCTAGTCAAACGCTAGCGATAGCACAGTTCGACAGATATATGAAATAGTATCCCAAATTGGTTCCTTATCTTTGTTGATCTTCCATCAGAATGTTCGCCAAGGGGTCCTTTGTTCAGAACCGTCTTTATTTGGAACCAGAACGAACGATTTCCCTCTTGAATTAGCAAGCACACTGGCCGTGCTGTGCTAACCTCTCCGTCTTGACAAAATTCTTGCGTCGCATCACGTCTAAAGTCCAGAATACATTTCAATAATATAATTAAAGTATATTGAAAAAACATACTTTAGGATGATATTGTGACATGTATCAAATAAAATCGAAGCCAGAGATCATATTCACCTATAACGACGGTTTTCCAGGAGGCTACTCCAGATCCAACTTCGCGCCTTCCAAAAAAAATAAAGTGCGCACTTCTCACTCCAAGAGGTTGTATACAACCCCTGAAAGAGATAATCAAGTCATTTCTTCTCTCACTTCCGCATGACACCCAGGGGAAGGCGTATGACGTGTTTCTACAGTCATAAGTGACATGCCCTTTTATAGACAAGCTCTTGAAGGGAGACTTCGCTTTTGGAAATCTCACTTCCGGTTGGGAAATGGTCTGTAAAAAGAGTTCTGTTTCACTTAGAGAAATAATTCAAACGTTTTAAGAAACTAGAGACTGTTTTCTATCCAATAGTAATAATAATATGCATATTGTACGAGCAAGAATTGAGTACGAGGCCGTTTAAATATCATACGATTTTCCCCAAAAGTGAAAATAGCACCCCCTGGTCCTCAAGTAGAACACTAAAGTATTTTTACTTAACTCTACTTCATCACCCTCCCGGATCCGAGATCCTCCTCATCAGAAAAGCTGACTAGCATATCCTAGCCTAACGGGACAGGGATATCATATAATATAATTTTCATGAAATCACAAGTCCAATACAGCAAATGAAAGATATACATCTTGTGAATCCAGCCATCATTTCCGATTTTTTAAATGTTTTACAGCGAAAACACAATATGTATTTCTATTAGCTAACAACAATAGCCAAACACACAACCGCATATTTTCACCATGTTTCCACCGCATAGGTAGCTTTCACAAAACCGACAAAATAGAGATAAAATTAGTCACTAACCAAGAAACAACTTCATCAGATGACAGTCTTATAACATGTTATACAATACATTTATGTTTTGTTCGAAAATGTGCATATTTGAGGTATAAATCATAGTTTTGCATTGCAGCCACCATCAAAAATAGCACCAAAGCAGCCAGAATAATTACAGAGAGCAACGTGAAATACATAAATACTCATCATAAGACATTTATGAAAACTACATGGTGTACAGCAAATTAAAGATAAACATCTTGTGAATCCAGCCAATATTTCCGATTTTTTAAGTGTTTTACAGCGAAAACACAATATAGAATTATATTAGCTTACCACAATAGCCAAACACACAAAAGCATTTATTCACCGCAAAGGTAGCTTTCGCAAAAACCAGCAATATAGATAAAATTAATCACTAACCTTTGGACAACTTCATCAGATGACAGTCTTATAACATCATGTTATACAATACATTTATGTTTTGTTCGAAAATGTGCATATTTAGAGCTGCAAATCCTGGTTATACATTGTGAATACGTAGCAACATTTCCCCAGAATGTCCGGAGATATTTTGGACACTCACCTAATCTGACCAAAGAACTCATCATAAACTTTACTAAAAAATACATGTTGTACAGCAAATGAAAGATACACTGGTTCTTAATGCAACCGGTGTGTTAGATTTTTAAAAATAACTTTAGTACGACATACAGCATGCGTTATTGTGAGACAGCGCTCACCAACACGGCGGAGAATAGGAGTCAACATTTTACACAGAAATATGAAATAACATCAGAAATGTTGTCTTACTTTTGTTACTTTTGTTGTACAAGGAGTCCTATTTCCAGAATAAATCGTTGTTTTGTTTTAGAATGTCTATTTCTTCTGTCGAATTCGCGCCACAATGCTAGCCAAGGTTGCTAACATTCCCATCCTCTCTTGGCGCAAAGAACGGAAAACTCCAAAAGTCCCAATAAACGTTGAATAAACTGATAAAACTCGGTTGAAAAAACCTACTTTATGATGTTTTTATCATATGTTTCAAATAAAATCAGAGCCGGAGATATTCGCCGTGTATACCGAACGCTTTTCAGAAGACAATGTCGAGCTCCCCCCCGCGCCGTTGAAGACAAAGAAATACCGGACCTGTCACTCCAAAAGCTCTTATTCGGCCTCAGATCAAGCTAGACACCCCATTCCACCTACCACTGCCTGTTGACATCTAGTGGAAGGCGTATGAAGTGCATACATATCGATAAATAAAAGCCAGGTGAATAGGCAGGCCCTGAAACAGAGCCTCGTTTTCAGATTGTTCACTTCCTGTATGGAAGTTTGCTGCCAAATGAGTTCTGTTTTACTCACAGATATAATTCAAACAGTTTTAGAAACTTGAGATTGTTTTCTATCCAACAGTAATAATAATATGCATATTGTATGATCTAGAACAGAGTACTAGGCCGTTTAATTTGGGCACGATTTTTTCCAAAGTGAAAACAGCGCCCCCGTATTGACAAGAAGTTTTAAGTACTTTACACCAGTGCCTCTAGTTTAGTCCTTACTCGTTGTCTCCTTGTAAATATCATTCCCTCCTTCTCTCTAACATTCCTCCTCTTTGTTCTGCAGTGCATGGCACTTTGCACGACACGGTGCATTACCAGCCTCATCAGGTCCTACTGAACAAATTCTGAACAATTGGCTCTTGGAGGTTCATGCTTTAGTTTTATTTTGCTTTTAATTGCTGTCTTCAGGCTCTTTATATTCCTAATTCCTCTCATATCACGAACTGACCACGGCTACTGACCACAACTACTGACCACAGCTACTGATCACAACTACACAACTACTGACCACAACTACTGACCACAACCACTGACCACAACTACTGACCACAGCTACTGACCACAACTACACAACTACTGACCACAACTACTGACCTCCCGAGTGGCGCAGGGGCCTAATACACTGCATCTCAATGCAAGAGGCGTCACTACAGTCCCTGGTTTGAATCCAGGCTGTATCACATCTGACCTTGATTGGGAGTCCCATAGGGTGGCGCACAATTAGCCCAGCATCGTCCAGGTTTGGCCGGGGTAGGCCATCATTGTAAATAAGAATTTGTTCTTAACTGACTTGCCTAGTTAAATTTAAAGAGTTTTTTTAACACAATACTGCCCATAACTACTAACCACAGCTACTGACCACAACTACACAACTACTGACCACAACTACTGCTCTGGTCTGCACTAGCTCTGGTCCAGCTCTGGTCCTGGGAGTAGCTAACTTGCTCTGGTCTGCACTATAAATGATAGCTACTTAAATATGCATGAATTATACAGTCTAATAACTCTTGAGCTCTCTTGAGCAGTATAATAACTCTTGAGCTGTTCGAGCTAGAGACACCAAACCAACGTTCACATGTTCAGGCTATCCTATCAACCACCAATCGATCAATCAATCAATCACTTTTTCAGCTATAACCAGTCACCACCATTACTACTGCAGACACTACCACTACTATAACTTATTTCAAAACAATACATACTTTAAAACACATATGTCAGAGTCAAGGCCCGCGGGCCACATCCGGCCCGCGAGAAGGTTTTTTACGGCCCCTGGGATGATCTTGATTTATTATTAGAACCGGCCCGCAGACCGCAGCAAGCCGGCAGCCCGCAGATCTTTTACACGCACCAATACTACATTTCCCACAATGCAACGGTGACGCACCGAGCAGTAGGCTGCTTCATTTCAATATTTATTGGCACAGCAGTCGTCAGCATCACAGTAAAATTAACTTTCAGATACCCATCAAAAATGGCAAAACGGAAGGTGGACACTGAGAACCGGGGGTTTCAAACAAGGTGGGAGTCGGAGTATATGTTCACGGAGGTAGCTGGAAAACCTGTGTGTCTTCTGTGTGGAGAAAGTGTGGCGGTGCTGAAAGAGTATAATCTGAGACGACATTATGAAACGAAACACGCGGACAAAAACAAGAATATGGACATGGAACAAAGGCTACAAAAGGCAGAGGAATTAAAACGAGGCCTCAAATCTCGACAGGCTCTGTTCAAAAAAGCCAAATCACAAGGCCAGGCTGCTGTCAAGGCCAGTTTTATTTTGGCAGAAGAGATCGCTAAATCAGCCCGGCCATTTACGGAGGGGGATTTCATCAAAAACTGCATGATTAAAGTTTGTGACGAAGTTTGCCCAGAAAAAAGGCAACTCTTTTTAAATGTGAGTCTGAGCAGAAACACCATTGCCGAGAGAGTAGACCAGTTGTCCATCAATCTAAAAGAGCAGCTTGTGAAAAAGGGAAAAGATTTCATTGCATATTCCTTGGCTGTGGATGAGAGCACCGACATTTCTGACATTGCCCAGTTGTCAATTTTCATCCGCGGAGTGGACTCCAGCCTAAGCGTGACAGAGGAGTTTTTGGCTTTACGTCCTATGCATGGCACAACTACGGGGCATGATTTGTATGAAGAGGTGTCAAGATGTGTAAATGAGATGGAGCTGCCTTGGGAAAAACTCGTGGGTTTGACAACCGACGGAGCACCTGCGATGTGTGGACACAGGAGCGGACTGGTGGCGAAGATACGGGAAAAGATGCAAGAGGAAAACGCGACAGGTGAGCTGACAGCTTATCATTGTATCATACACCAGGAAGCGTTGTGCGGTAAAGCCTTGAAAATGGAGCATGTAATGAGCATCATCACGCGCACAGTTAACTTTATCAGAGCCAAAGGTTTGAATCACCGCCAGTTCAAGGCATTTCTGACGGATTTAGAAACGGAGCATGGTGATTTGCCTTATCACACAGAGGTGCGATGGCTAAGCCAGGGAAAGGTGCTTCAAAGATGTTTCGAGCTTCGTGAGGAGATTTGTCTGTTCTTGGACAGCAAAGGGAAAGACACAACACAACTCCGAGACGAAATGTTTCTGTGTGAAATGGCTTTTCTGTGTGACATTACGAGTCATCTGAATGCAATGAACTTGCAGCTGCAGGGTCGGGATCATGTCATCTCTGATATGTACAGTACAGTGAAGGCATTTAAAACCAAACTGACTCTGTGGGAGACGCAGATGCGGAAAGAAAATTTGAGCCACTTTCCCAGCTGCCAGACCATGAAAGAGAAGCTCTCTACCAGTGCGTTCCCGAGCGCACAGTTGGCTGATAAAATAGGTATGCTTGCCGCTGACTTTCGACGCCGATTTGCTGACTTTGAAGCACAAAAAAGCAGGTTGGAACTGCTCGGTAACCCATTTGCTGTTGACGTGGAAAGCTCACCACCAAACCTCCAAATGGAGTTGATTGACCTCCAATGCAATGATGCACTGAGGGCAAAATATGCGGCAGTGGGTGCTGCGGAGTTCGCCCGTTTCCTCCCCGACACAATGCCCCAGCTGCGCATCCAGGCTGCTCAAACGTTGTCTATGTTTGGCAGCACATACCTGTGTGAACAACTGTTTTCTTTGATGAACCTGAACAAAACATCACACAGAAGTCGACTTACTGCTGAACACCTCCACTCAATTCTGAGGATTTCCTCAGCTCAGAGCCTTACCCCGAACATTGATGAACTTGTGGAAAAGATGGGACACCACCAAGTATCACCCTCAACCTCAAACAAGTGAACATTACTGTGCAATCACATATTTAGAGTTTTTACTCAGTTCAAGTTTAAAAGTTAAAGTTTAATATTTGTTTTCACTGCATGTTACTTCTCCTTAAACAAAGTGTTGTTTTTGATTAATAGATTTTTGCACTTTATTTTATTGTATTTCAATCCAATTATATTTTAAAAATATTTCAGTTGAGTGGATGATAGAAAATTGCTATTATTGTTTTTTTCTTTGAAGTAAATTTAGCCCACTTTTGCTAAAATAGAAAATATAGGCTACTGATGGTGCCTTGAATACCGGTTTCTTTCATTTAATGTTCATGTTATGGGGATTTTTATATAAAGGAAATTTGTCTTTTGTGTCTGTTGAAAATTAAAGATTACTGACAGAGCCATAAGAAAATATTGCTTTATTTATCTGATCATATTGGAATATATTTGTTAGGTTTTCAGTAGGTTCAATTAGGTTCACTAGACTATATGCGTCATTTAAAAAAATTTCAATGAACATTCGAACAGTCCGGCCCTCGGCTTGTAGCTAAATTTTTTATTTGGCCCTCCGTCCATTTGACTTTGACACCCCTGCTTTAAAACAAGCAAGCAAGCACACCACATTTTCTTCAGGAAATGTACTTTTCAGTGATCCCTCTTAGCTTAAAGAGTTGATTTATTAGATACAACTACAGCTAGCTATCAGTAGGTCTACATACAGACCTATTCTATACAGTTTATCTACCACAAAAGTACTTTAATAAAGAGCTGTCATCACTAGACGCACCGTCATATTTCTATGCTCCCAATGCAATTCTAAAGTGTAATACATCCATGGTGTGATTTATACTTATTGGTACATTTCTGTCAAATCAACTAATTATTGTCTTTTGTTGAATTTACATAACAACAGTCCAAACTTGTTTAGCATTATCCAGTCCAAATATGGCATGATACCAATATTTGTTTCCATTTGCATGACTTTCTATGGGGGACTTTTATTTTGAAGGCAAACATTGAATTTCACTATTGTGGCTATTCCCTATTGTGGCTAGCTTAGCATATGTGAGAAGTAAGAGGTCAGTGAAATGTCACTTCCTGTTGACATCTCGCTTCTACAAAATTGTCACAAAAAACAACAACTAATGAAACATTTCGCTAGTTAATTTTTTTGTTCACTACTTCATGACAGACATTATAGCTAAGTTTGCACTTTTAAAATAGGAAAGCCAGAAAAAAAACACTGTGCTGTCACCACCAGGAAGTGATATCACACTGATCTCTCATCACACTGTCCTCTGACTGCAGCTAAAATGAAAGTAACAGGATATGGTCATCACTAGTTACCACAGCCACAAAGTTATAAAAACCTGCCTATTACTACAATTTCTCTTCTTAAAATGTGATTTTGGATGTAACCTTAACCTTAAACACACTGCTAACCTTATACCTAACCCTAACCTTAAATTAAGACCAAAAAGCTATTTTTTGTTGTCATTATTTTTACAACCACATGAAACATGAAAGTAACATTTTGTACTGTTTAAAAAGTTTGTAACGTGCATAAGTACAATTTCTGTCTTAGAATAGTAAATAACATTGTTAACTAATTGTTTCATGAGTTTTAGGACCAAGTTGGAAAACGTGTTGACAACAATGTGGTAGGGGCTTAGCTACATAGCTAGTGGATAATAAAGGGATGCTAGCTAGCTAGTGACTAATGATTATAAAATAGTTATTGCTGTGACTCTAAAATGGGGAGTTTAATTTGAGTCTTTGTTCACTGTCAATAAAGTCAAGATGTCTTTCTATTGTTTATAATAGTAGGATTCTTCAGCAAAGTCCTCAGTACTGTTTTCTTGTTTTCTAGAAAATGGAAATACAATTTTCCTTTCAATTTCCTTTAAATGTTTCCGTATTATTTTCCTTTTAAGTTATGCATGTTTTTATAAGGGCTTTATGCATTATGGGAAAATAGAAATGACAGTACATTGACTGCATAGAATTCATACATAGCTAAAGTAAGATTGTTAATGTTTTTATAATAGATCAGAGTGGCAAACTGCACGGTTACAGTGCATTCGGAAAGTATTCAGACCCCTTGACTTTTTCCACATTTTGTTACGTTACAGCCTTATTGTACAATGAATAAAAAAAAATACAAATCCTCAGCCTACACACAGTACCCCATAATGACAAAGCCAAAACAGGTATTTTAGAAATTTGTGCAAATGTATTAAATATAAAAAACAGAATACCTTATTTACGTAAGTATTCAGACCCTTTGCTACGAGACTGAGCCCAGGTGCATCCTGTTTCCAGTGGTCATCCTTGAGATGTTTCTACAACTTGATTGGAGTCCACCTGTGGTAAATTCAATTGTTTGGACCTGATTTGGATAAGCACACACCTGTCTACAAAAGGTCCCACAGTTGACAGTAACTGCCTGGCCAAACTGAGCAATCGGGGGAGAAGAGCCTTGGTCAGGGAGGTAACCAAGAACCCGATGTTCACTCTGACAGAGCTCCTGAGTTCCTCTTGGGAGATGGGAGAACCTCCAAGAAGGACAACCATCTCTGCAGCACTCTACCAATCAGCCTTTTATGGTAGAGTGGCCAGACAGAAGCCACTCCTCAGTAAAATAATAGATCAATATTTTTATTTATTATATACATAAACTTACAATATAACCCAAGTTGTTCTCATAATAGTAGAACAAGTGTCATTAATCACCCAGGGACTGGTTCATATTTGATATTTATAATGGACTATTCTGCCCTGACTAGAGTTCCCATGCTGCCAGGTCATGGCCAGTCTGAGGTCCTGAGCGCTCTGGAGCAGGTTTTCACCAACGATCTCTCTGTACTTTGCGCCATTCATCTTTGCCTCAATCCTGCCTAGTCTACCAGTCCCTGCCACTGAAAATGGTCCCCACAGCATGATGCTGCCACCACCATGCTTCACCATAGGAATGGTGCCAGGTTTCCTTCACACATGACGCTGGGCATTCATCAGACCAGATAATCTTGTTTTTCATGGTCTCACAGTCTTTAGGTGCCTTTTGGCAAACTCAAAGTGGGCTGTCATGTGCCTTTTACTGAGGAGTGGTATCCGTCTAGCCACTCTACCATAAAGGCCTGATTGGTGGAGTGCTGCAGAGATGGTTGTCCTTCTGGAAGGTTGTACCATCGTCACAGAGGTACTATAGAGCTCTGTCAGAGTGGCCATTGAGTTCTTGGTCACCTCCCTGACCAAGGCCCTTCTCCCCCGATTTCTCAGTTTGGCCGGACGGCCAGCTCCAGGAAGAGTCTTGG
This sequence comes from Salvelinus fontinalis, assembly GCF_029448725.1. Lineage (NCBI taxonomy): Eukaryota > Metazoa > Chordata > Actinopteri > Salmoniformes > Salmonidae > Salvelinus > Salvelinus fontinalis. The sequence continues at coordinate 1,111,515 of NC_074706.1, read as the reverse complement.
TGGTTTCAAACTTCTTCCATTTAAGAATGATGGAGGCCGCTGTGTTCTTGGGGATCTTCAATGCTGCAGAAATGTTTTTGTACTCTTCCTCAGATCTGTGCTTCGACACAATCCTGTCTCGGAGCTCTACGGACAATTCCTTCGACAACATGGCTTGGTTTTTGCTCTGACATGCTCTGTCAACTGTAGGACCTTACATAGACAGGTGTGTGCCTTTCCAAATCATGTCCAATCAATTGAATTTATCAGAGGTGGACTCCAATCAAGTTGTAGAAAGATCTCAAGGATGATCGATGAAAACAGGATGCACCAGAGCTCAATTTTGAGTCTCATAGCAAAGGGTCTGAATACTTAAGTAAATAAGGTATTTCTGTTTTTTTAATGTGTAATACATTTGCAAGTATTTGTAAAAAACAGTTTTCACTTTGTCATTATAGGGTATTGTGTGTAGATTGCTGAAGATTGAACATTTCATCCATTTTAGAATAAGGCTGTAACGTAACAAAATGTGGAAAAAGTCAAGTGGTCTGAATGCTTTCTGAAGGCACTCTGTTTTCACTTAGTTGACAATGGAAGTTCTACTGCTGCATTGGCTTATAGGACATCTCTCAGTGCACTCATTTATTTAGGCGCCAATGAATCACGGTGTATAAATGTGTCCACAATGCAGAGCCTGCTTGGTAGCTTAGCTTTTAAGAGCGGTGGGCCAGTATACAACAGTTTTCTGGTTTGAATCCCTGAACCAACTATGTGAAAAATCTGCCGATGTGCCCTTGAGCAAAAGTAATGCATTATAAAAGGGTATAGGGTCCCAAATGGAATATTGTTCAAAATTTAACAGGGTCCCGAATGGCACCCTATTCCCTACACCCTACCCTAGTGCACTGTCCAAAGTACTGTGCTAATACGGTGTCATTTGGGATACAACCTCACTCACAGAAAGCCAGTCTCAGGGAGATGTTGACACACAGCACTCCTAAACACACAGCAGCCAGCCTGTAGAGTCTTAGTCTTCCATCTGCAGAGAAACACACACCCACCCACACACCCACCCAAACACACACACACACACACACACACACACACACACACACACACACACACACACACACACACACACACACACACACACACACACACACACACACACACACACACACACACACACACACACACACACACACACACACACAATTCTACATTATGATTACAAACAGAACAAACATAATCCTACATCACTACTGATTATCATTAGAATTCCGATAACCAACCCCAATTTTGGTAATTTCTTCATACAGTAGCTTCCTGTTTATCAGATTTGAGATGACCAGACTTTTGAGCAAACGGTCGCTACCAACCCTAAATTGGGGGGGGGGGGGGGACCGTTTGCTCAAAAGTCTGGTCATCTCAAATCTGATAAACAGGAAGCTACTGTATGAAGAAATTACCAAAATTACACAATATAGCTAACGTATGACTTAAAGAGGATATCTGCGATTGCTGCTTCAATTTTTGGGACTTTGAAATGTATGATACTTACCCATTCATTCTTCATGAATGTAACTTATAAATGCCTCATGAGCTTAGTTTAAATTTCTAACCCCATCAGGACACAAAATATACACTGAGTGGAGAAACATAACCACTCTAAAATGCATAGACAGAGCTATGTATGCACGGACTGGCCTTCCATCAGCTCAAAATGATTGTTTCAACCAGATGACCTATGCAGAAATCGCTACGCCATTTCCAGGTTGCTAAAATTCTAATATGTTTATGTGACAAAACAAGCAGTCATTGTGTAAAATAAATATTGTATATTCAGCTGTTTGAAGTTGCTGCATAAAACCGAAAGTAAAAGATGCAAATATGCAACTTCAGAAAGGGAAGCATAGAAATAGCACAAATAGAACAGATCTACCACTTCTTAGACTTGCTTTCGATGGGAACGAAAGATCTATAACATTTCTATGTGAATTTGGTCAGGTCGCCCAAAAATGTACTGTAGCTTTAAGGCAATACAGAGTTTGTACGATTGCATAATTTACAATTCCAGATTAAACAAGCTTACACTGAGCATACATAGCTCTTCTGTCTATGAACTTGAGAGTGGTTACATTTCTCCAGCCCCTCAGCGGTTTACCAAAAACAGTGGCGGGGAGTCTACTTTGTTGTTGTTTAAAAAGGTTATTTAAATAGTTACAGTTACTGAAGGGAAACAAAACACATGCATTTTAGTGTACGTGACCCCAGCATGTTGTAAACTCCACGTTCCGTACCAACTGAACCACCCAGAAGACAGAACACTCAAAAATATACAGTTATTTGTCCTTACCTGAGAGATAGGTCTCAGTCTTCACGCTCCTCGTTGCTCTGTTCCGGTTTTCTTCGTTAATCTTGTTTAATTCAATCACCTGTTTGTTGACGTAGTCGGCCATCTTAAAGGACTAATGAATCACTATGGTAAGGAGTGACATCTAGTTGTTAAAGGACTAATGAATCACTATGGTATGGAGTAACATCTAGTTGTTAATGAATCACTATGGTATGGAGTAACATCTAGTTGTTAAAGGACTAATGAATCACTATGGTATGGAGTAACATCTAGTTGTTAAAGGACTCATGAATCACTATGGTATGGAGTAACATCTAGTTGTTAATGAATCACTATGGTATGGAGCAACATCTAGTTGTTAAAGGACTAATGAATCACTATGGTATGGAGTGACATCTAGATGTTAAAGGACTAATGAATCACTATGGTATGGAGTGACATCTAGATGTTAAAGGACTAATAAATCACTATGGTATGGAGTAACATCTAGTTGTTAAAGGACTAATGAATCACTATGGTATGGAGCAACATTAAAGGACTAATGAATCACTATGGTATGGAGCAACATCTAGATGTTAAAGGACTAATGAATCACTATGGTATGGAGTGACATCTAGATGTTAAAGGACTAATGAATCACTATGGTATGGAGTGACATCTAGTTGTTAAAGGACTAATGAATCACTATGGTATGGAGCAACATTAAAGGACTAATGAATCACTATGGTATGGAGCAACATCTAGATGTTAAAGGACTAATGAATCACTATGGTATGGAGTAACATCTAGATGTTAAAGGACTAATGAATCACTATGGTATGGAGTGACATCTAGTTGTTAAAGGACTAATGAATCACTATGGTACGGAGTGACATCTAGTTGTTAAAGGACTAATGAATCACTATGGTATGGAGTGACATCTAGATGTTAAAGGACTAATGAATCACTATGGTATGGAGCAACATTAAAGGACTAATGAATCACTATGGTATGGAGCAACATCTAGATGTTAAAGGACTAATGAATCACTATGGTATGGAGTGACATCTAGTTGTTAAAGGACTAATGAATCACTATGGTACGGAGTGACATCTAGTTGTTAAAGGACTAATGAATCACTATGGTATGGAGTGACATCTAGTTGTTAAAGGACTAATGAATCACTATGGTATGGAGTAACATCTAGTTGTTAAAGGACTAATGAATCACTATGGTGTGGAGCAGCATCTAGTTGTTAAAGGACTAATGAATCACTATGGTATGGAGTGACATCTAGTTGTTAAAGGACTAATGAATCACTATGGTATGGAGTAACATCTAGTTGTTAAAGGACTAATGAATCACTATGGTGTGGAGCAGTATCTAGTTGTTAAAGGACTAATGAATCACTATGGTATGGAGTGACATCTAGATGTTAAAGGACTAATGAATCACTATGGTATGGAGTAACATCTAGATGTTAAAGGACTAATGAATCACTATGGTATGGAGTAACATCTAGTTGTTAAAGGACTAATGAATCACTATGGTATGGAGTAACATCTAGTTGTTAAAGGACTAATGAATCACTATGGTATGGAGTGACATCTAGATGTTAAAGGACTAATGAATCACTATGGTATGGAGTAACATCTAGTTGTTAAGCAAACCCCAGCGTGAGCTGTGGTTGCGAATGGTTGAATCTCCACTCTACGTAACGAAATTTACATGAGACCAGATCACGTGGAGGTGACGATCACCACGCTGGAAGGATGTGAGCTGATTATGGAAACTTGGTATGAACTTTGAACTCTTATTCACTAAAGAAGAAGTGATACATCCTAGAAGCCGAGTTTTCAGCTGCAGCTGTAAACGTATGTGGCCTAGGAATGGACAGACAATCTCCTGAGAACGACAGGATACTCCAACGTATCCGCACTACAACACTACGACCAGAAAGATTCTTCAAAGGACAATGGCAATCTCTGCTGGGCAAACCAGTCTTCCATCTTCGACCCAGCTATCGAAGCGCAGCTCAGTGTAAATATATATCTTGCATTTTCCTTTTCCAAATGGGCGATTATTAGAATGCATAAGATTCTGTATTTACGGTAGCATAGCTTCTCAAGAACCGATAGAGACCCAATTATTTTGTTCATCAGTCTTCTCGCTCTTTCATTCAAACCCAACCCCCTTCCTTTGTGTAACAAGCCGTCATATCAGGTTAGCCCACTAGGGGCTTTTCATGACATTATTAGTAATCAATGTATGATCCATTCTGCGTGTATATATGTATTTCTGTGATTTGATTAGATAGTAAATAAATAATTAAGCCAAATTTTATATGGCTGATTCATAATTTGAGCTAGGGTTCGTGCAGATAACCAAGAATTTAACAATGTTCAGATGAGACTGATAGAAGGTAAAGAATAATTAATGACTCATTGATTGCTATTGATATAAAAGATCTTCAGATTTTTTTGTGTATTCGGAAGACAGCAGCTCTATAAACACTCTTCCGTGGTAACCCAGGTTATTAACGAGTTAATTGTTGCATGGTTTAATTCAATCACGTAATCAATTAAATGTTAGGTAATCAATTTGATAAAATAGCATGTCATATAATTTAAATATATTCACAGACATGACAACTCTCAGACAATGAGAAACAAGATTCTGTCGTCTGATGAAACCAAGCGTCACGTCTGGAGGAAACCTGGCACCCTCCCTACGGTGAAGCATGGTGGTGTGCCAAGCTTGTAGCGTCATACCCAAGAAGACTGTAACCGCTGCCAGAGGTACTTCAACAAAGTACTGAGTAAAGTGTCTGAGTACTTATGTAAATGTGATATTTCCAGTGTTATGTACATTTGCTAAGGGTCCATGTTGATATATATATATACATATATACATGAACTCAGCAAAAAAATACATAAACTGAACAATTTCCACAGACATGTGACTAACAGAAATGGAATAGTGTCCCTGAAAAAAGGGGGAGTCAAAATCAAAAGTAACAGTCAGTATCTGGTGTAGCCACCAGCTGCTTTAAGCACTGCAGTGCATCTCTTCCTCATGGACTGCACCAGATTTGCCAGTTCTTGCAGTGAGGTGTTACCCCACTCTTCCACCAAGGCACCTGCAAGTTCCCGGTCATTTCTGGGGGTAATGGTCCTAGCCCTCACCCTCCGATCCAACAGGTCCCAGACGTCCTCAATGGGATTGAGATCCGGGCTCTTCACTGGCCATGGCAGAACACTAACAATAACGAGACTTGGGGGTGAATGCTGTTAAGGAGCCTTTTGTTCCTAGACTTGGCGTACTGCTAGCCCAGTGGTAGCAGAGAGAACAGTCTCTGACTTGGGTGAATGAAGTCCTTGACAATTTTTGGGCCTTCCTCTGACACTGCCTAGTATGTAGTTTGTGGATACAGGAAGCTTGGCCCCAGTGATATACTGGGCCATACGCACTGCCCTCTGTAGAGCCTTACGGTTGGATGCCGAGCAATTGCCATACCAGGCAGTGATGCAACTGGTCAGGATGCTCTCGATGGTGCATTAACTTCTTTAAAAAGAATGCTATTGATTGTTTAAAAATAACTTTTTTTTTTAAATGTTTTAAATGTTTTAATTTTATTTATTGCAACAATAAAAACAATATTACACATCAATACAGAGACATTCCTGTGAATACAATGAAAAAAATTAAATAATCAGGACATCATTAATATGTGACAATGCAATGAGACATTTTCAGACATGACAATTTTTCCAACTTTTTAAGTTTTACAAGTTTGAGGGATTTATTCAATTGTAACAGTTCAATGAAAAAAACGACAAAATAAGGAATTTTTCCACCCCATTTACGTTTGTAAATATATTTTTTGGCTAAGAGGATAATATTGTTTACAAAATAGTTATGATCGGAATTACAAGGATAATGCCATTTAACATCATCAAAGGTAAACATAGATCATTCTGGAGATTTTATACACAACCATTCATGAACTTCAATCCATAGTTTACTAGAATGGCGGCATGAAAAAAATAAATGCTCTATAGATTCTGAATCAGAGGAAGAAAAAACACATGGCATTTTGTCAAAATGTGATCTTTTGTCCGCGTTATCTCATAGAGGCCCATCCTCAGTGGAACACACACACAATACTCTATTCTGTCGAATGTAACAACTATTATAATGTAATACAAGCATTATAACATAATCTTACAAGCAATATAACATAATCTTGCAATTTTCCACGACACTACCAAATCACATACAAAATGAATACCCTTGTCAGTTTTAAATCACAAGTGTGTTTGGGTAGCCCACGATTTGGGGAAGAAAAACAGCTTTCTATCCCGAACTCTGAGGGCTTGGAATAGACTAGTCGATACAATGTTGCAAGTCCCATAGTGACAGCTTTGGGCCGGACCAAGTGATGATTTGATACAGTGTTTCTCTTCACTAGCAATAGCTCAAGTCAAGACAGATAGAAAGGGAGGCAGACAGGCGGAATAGAGAGATGAATGTGATTGAAAGAACCATCATTTTCATCAGGATATATTACTGTTTTTATTTGTTGACTGTAGGCCGATGTATTTTACTTAGTTATTTTAGTATTTTAGTATTTTACTTAGTATTTTACTTAGTTAATGATAGGCCTACTGCTGCCTCTATGAGTTCTATGTTCTCATTTCTTTAGGCCGATGGATCGCAGGGTATCATAGTTTAGTTTAAAGTTTTAGATTTTTAAACTTTTTTATGATTTTTATGATTAACCACGTGACAATGATTTTGAGGAACAAAAACATTATTATTCAATATTATTATTATTGAAATTCAACTATTCCAAGAAATGAGCACATAAAAATAATCATAACTGGCATGCAGATCAGTAGAAATGGTAGGATAAACTGTAAACTTCCCCAAACTTGAAATTCACTAGCTGGCTATGGTCTTTACAATTACAAACATTAACCTGTCTAGCCCCGGGCTTCCGCTAGCGGAACTCCTCCCACATTCCACTGAAAAGGCAGAGCGCGAAATTCAAAAAATATTTTTGAGAAATATTTAACTTTCACACATTAACTTCTTTGGGCTGCAGGGGCAGTATTGAGTAACTTGGATGAAAGGTGCCCATTTCAAACGGCCTTGTACTCAATTCTTGCTAGTACAATATGCATATTATTATTACTATTGGATAGAAAACACTCTCAAGTTTCTAAAACCGTTTGAATTATATCTGTGAGTAAAACAGAACTCATTTTGCAGCAAACTTCCTGTCAGAAAGTGAAAAATCTCAAATCGAGGCTCTGTTCCAGGGCCTACCTAATCTTTTGCTTGAAATCTATTAGTATACATGCACTTCATACGCCTTCCACTAGATGTCAATAGGCTGTGAGAGGTGAAATGGGGTCTCTAGCTCTTTCTATGGTGAAAAGAGGCCTCTTGGAATGACAGGACCCCATTTTCCTTTGTTCAGGAAGACGCGGAAAGGACTTCCGGATTGGCTTCTGAAAAGCTGTTGTTATAGACGGCCAATAGCTCCGGCTTAGATTTTATTTGATAAATGTGACAATATCATCGTAAAGTATGTTTTTTCAATATAGTTTAATCAGATTATTGAATTTTTTTCGGGAGTTTTGGCGTGTTCCGTTCTCTGAGTTTGTTGACGATGGAGAGCTTCGCGCCACTTGGCAAGTTTTGCTTGCTAAATCGAGAGGGAAAAAGGCCGTTCTAAAACCAAACAACGATTGTTCTGGACGAAGGACCCCTTGTACAACATTCTGATGGAAGATCATCAAAACTAGGACCCATTTATGATGTTATTTCATATATCTGTCGAACATGTGTACTATTATTTTGCGCCCAGATTTTGGGCGCTCTTTCGCCATAACGTAAGCTGCATGTCGTAATGAAGTTATTTTTAGAATTCTAACACGGCGATTGCATTAACCTGTCTAGGACTAGGGTGCCGCTAGCGGCACACCCCCCCCACCCCCACTGAAAAGGCAGAGCCGCGAAATTAAAAAAAAAAAATATTTTTAAATATTTAACTTTCACACATTAAAGTCCAATACAGCTAATGAAAGACACAGATCTTGTGAATCCAGCCAACATGTCCGATTTTTAAAATGTTTTACAGGGAAGACACAATATGTAAAGATGTAAATCTATTACCTAAAAACACATTAGCATAATCCACCATCTTTTATTTTTCCACCAACACCAGTAGCTATCACCAATTCGGCTAAACTAAGATATTTATAGCCCCTAACCAAGAAAAAAACTCATCAGATGACAGTCTGATAACATATTTATGGTATGGGATAGGTTTTGTTAGAAAAATGTGCATATTTCAGGTAGATGGCATAGTTTACAATTGCACCCACCGTCACAAATGGACTAGAATAATTACAATGAGCAACGTGTTTACCTAACTACTAATCATCAAACATTTCGTAAAAATACACAGCATACACTAATCGAAAAAAACACAGATCCTGTGAATACAGACAATATTTCAGATTTTCTAAGTGTCTTACAGCGAAAACACAATAAATCGTTATATTAGCATAGCACATGTGCAAACATTACCCCAGCATTGATTCGAGCCAAAGAGAGCGATAACGTAAACATCGCCAAAATATATTATTTTTTTCACTAACCTTCTCAGAATTCTTCAGATGACACCCCTGTAACATCACATTACAACATACTTATACAGTTTGTTCGAAAATGTGCATATTTAGCCACCAAAATCATGGTTAGACAATGGGAAATGTAGCCCAGCTGGTGAGAAAATGTCCGTGCGCCATATTAGACAGTGATCTACTCGTATACATAAATACTCATAAACGTGACTAAAAAATATAGGGTGGACAGCGATTGATAGACAATTTATTTCTTAATACAATCGCGGAATTACATTTTTTAAATTATCCTTACTTTTCAATACAATTTGCGCCAAGCAAAGCTAAGTCAAAAAAAATGGCGTCCTAAGCCACTAACATTTTTCGACAGAAACACGATTTATCATAATAAAAATGTCCTACTTTGAGCTGTTCTTCCATCAGTATCTTGGGCAAAGGATCCTTTCTTGGGTCTAATCGTCTTTTGGTGGAAAGCTGTCCTCTTGCCATGTGGAAATGCCAACTGCGTTCGGGATGAACTGGAAGCGTGCCCAGAGATTCACAGCGTCTCAGAAATCAATGTCCCAAAATCGCACTAAACGGATATAAATTGCTATAAAACGCTTTAAATTATCTACCTTATGATGTTTTTAACTCCTATAACGAGTCTTAACTTCTTGAGGATAGGGTGCAGAGTTTTCACTTAGGGAAAAATAGCGTGCGCAATTTCAACTTCGTGCTACTCATCCCCAGAATATAAGATATGTATATAATTAGTAGATTTGGATAGAAAACACTCTGAAGTTTCTAAAACTGTTTGAATCATATCTGTAAGTATAACAGAACTTATATAGCAGTCAAAACCCTGAGGACTAACTTTTTTATTGTTAAGTTCCTCTATGTTCAATGGATTGTTTTGGGCAAACCAGAATTCTAATCAGTAAATGCGCAGTTTCTACTGCTTCCACTGGATGTCGCCATTGTATGGAAAATGGTTAAGGTTTTTTCTTAGTGAGGTGAAATAGATATTGACCCGGAAGTGGAGTGACGTCGTTTGTTTATGTTTGAGATTTGGGCAAGACATGAAATGTTCCGTGAGTTTGTTGATATCCTGTATTGAAAACAGATTGACCTGTCTTCAATTTGATCGATTATTAACGTTTACAAATACCTTAAGCTGTATTACAAAAGTATTTTGAAATGTTTTGGCAAAGTTTAGAGGTAATTTTTTTTAGATATTGTGTCGTGATTTTGTTCAAATTGAACGCTGTTTTTCCTGGTACAACGGCGCCAAATAAATGGACAATTTGGATATATATGGATGGAATTAATCGAACAAAAGGACCATTTGTGATGTTTATGGGACATATTGGAGTGCCAACAAAAGAATCTCGTCAAAGGTAATGCATGTTTTATATTTTATATTAGCGTTTTGAGTAGCGCTAGCATGTAGCATGTAGCGCTAGCAATAGGCTACACTCTCTTGTTTACATTGGGCTATCATCAGATAATAGCATCTTATGCTTTCGCCGAAAAGCCTTTTTGAAATCTGACATGTTGGCTGGATTCACAATGAGTGTAGCTTTAATTTGATATCTTATATGTGTGATTTAATCAAGTTTAATTTTATATAATTTTTTTGAATTTGGCGCTCTACATTTTGACATGCCTGTTGGGATGCAAGCGTCCCATCTATCCCAGAGAGGTTAACATGACCGGAGAAAGATTACTCCCAACACTAATGCTTGGAACAAGTGCGGGTCGGTGTCCTCCACGCGCATGACGCAGCTGGAAAAGAGTTCCTAGCTACAGGGTTTTTTAATTTATAGTGCCTGTGATTGCGCAATCGACCCCATTCAAATCGTCATCACGTAAAGGCATCCAGGGGAAGACGTAAGCAGTGTCCGTATACTCATAGGAATAACATTGGCCTTAAAACTGACTCCAAAACAGTGGCCAAAATTTCTGAAATCTGACTCCATGTCAGGGAAATTGCTGTAGAATGGGTTCTGTTCCACTTAGAGACAACATTTCAACTCCTATAGAAACTATAGACTGTTTTCTATCCAATAATAATAATAATATGCATATTGTACGATCAAGAATTTTGTAGGAAGCCGTTTCAAAAATTACACGATTACCATAAATAGTGACAACAGCGCCCCCAGCTTTAACAGGTTAACTTCTTTGGGCTGCAGGGGCAGTATTGAGTAGCCTGGATAAAAGGTGCCCATTTCAAACGGCCTCGTACTCAATTCTTGCTCGTACAATATGCATATTATTATTACTATTGGATAGAAAACACTCTCTAGTTTCTAAAACCGTTTGAATTATATCTGTGAGTAAAACAGAACTCATTTTGCAGCAAACTTCTTGACAGGAAGTGGAAAATCTGAAATCAATGCTCTGTTCTAGGGCCTGCCTATAACTGTGCTTGATATGTATTAGTATACATGCACTTCATACGCCTTCCACTAGATGTCAATATGGAGTGAGAGAAGAAATGAAGTGTATAACTTGATCTGAGGTCGAATAAGACCTCTTGGCATGACGGGACACCAATATCCTGTTTTCAGGAAGACGCGAGGAGGCACCTGGGATTGCCTTCTGAAAAGCTGTCGTTATAGGCGACTACTATCTCCGGCTCTGATTTTATTTGATAAATGTGACAATGTCATCGTAAAGTATGTTTTTTCAATATAGTTTTATTAGATTACTGAATTTTTTATTGGGTTGTTACGCGTGTTGCGTTGTGTGCCTTTGTTCAGGAAGGAGAGCTTCGCGCCACTTTACTAGCTTTCCGTGCTAATTGACTGGAGAAGAGGACGTTCTAAAACCAAACAACGATTGTTCACGACAAAGGACCCCTTGTACAACATTCTGATGGAAGATCATCAAAAGTAGGAACCACTTATGATGCTATTTCATATATCTGTCGAACATGTTTACTAATAGTTTGCGCCCAGATTTTGGGCACTCTCTCGCCATAACGTAAGCTGGATGTCGTAATGAAGTTATTTTTAGAATTCTAACACGGCGATTGCATTAACCTGTCTAGGATGAGGGTGCCGCTAGCGGCACTCCCCCCCCCCCCCCACTGAAAAGGCAGAGCCGCGAAATTCAAAAAAATTTTTTTTTTTAAATATTTAACTTTCACACATTAAAGTCCAATACAGCTAATGAAAGACACAGATCTTGTGAATCCAGCCAACATGTCCGATTTTTTAAAATGTTTTACAGGGAAGACACAATATGTAAAGATGTACATCTATTACCTAAAAACACATTAGCACAATCCACCATCTTTTATTTGTCCACCAACACCAGTAGCTATCACCAATTCGGCTAAACTAAGATATTTATAGCCCCTAACCAAGAAAAATAAATAAATCGTTATATTAGCATAGCACATAGCACATAGCAGCCCAGCATTGATTCTAGCCAAAGTGAGCGATAAAAGTCAACATCGCCAAAATATATTAATTTTTTCACTAACCTTCTCAGACTTCTTCAGATGACACTCCTGTAACATCATATTACACAATCCATATAGAGTTTGATCGAAAATGTTTATATTTAGCCACCAAAATCATGGTTAGACAATGTGAAATGTAGCCAAGCTGGTGAGAAAATGTCCGTGCGCCACTTAGACAGTGATCTACTCTTATACATAAATACTCATAAACGTGACTAAAAAATATAGAGTGGACAGGGATTGATAGACAATTTAATTCTTAATACAATCGCGGAATTACATTTTTTAATTTATCCTTACTTTTCAATACAGTTTGCGCCAAGCGAAGCTACGTCAAAAAACATGGCGTCCTAAGCCACTAACATTTTTCGACAGAAACACGATTTATCATAATAAAAATGTCCTACTTTGAGCTGTTCTTCCATCAGTATCTTGGGCAAAGGATCCTTTCTTGGGAGTAATCGTCTTTTGGTGGAAAGCTGTCCTCTTGCCATGTGGAAATGCCAACTGCGTTCGGGATGAACTGGAAGCGTGCCCAGCAATTCACAGCGTTTCAGAAATAAATGTCCCAAAATCGCACTAAACGGATATAAATTGCTATAAAACGCTTTAAATTAACTACCTTATGATGTTTTTAACTCCCATAACGAGTAGAAACATGACCCGAGTAATATTACTCCCTCCACTAATGCTTGGAACAGGTGCGGGTCGGTGTCCTCTAGGCGCATGACGCAGCTCCAAAAGAGTGACTAGCCTCAGGGTTTTTTAATTTGTAGTGCCTGTGAACGCGCAATCGACCCCATTCAAATCGTCATCACATAAAGGCATCCAGGGGAAGACGTAAGCAGTGTCCGTATACTCATAGCAATAACAGTGCCCTTTTAACTGACTCCAGATCAGGGGCCAAAATTTCTGAAATCTGACTCCATGTCAGGGAAATTGCTGTAGAATGGGCTCTGTTCCACTTAGAGACAAAATTTCAACTCCTATAGAAACTATAGACTGTTTTCTATCCAATAATAATAATAATATGCATATTGTACGATCAAGGATTTTGTGGGAAGCCGTTTCAAAAATTACACGATTAGCATAAATAGTCACAACAGCGCCCCCATCCTCAACAGGTTAACCTGTTATGGCTGCAGGGCGGTGTCGGTACACTTATGACAACAGCCCGTCCAAGTGCAGGGCGCGAAATTCAAAAGATATTTTTTTGAAATTTTTAACTTTCACACATTAACAAGTCCAATACAGCAAATGAAAGGTACACATCTTGTGAATCCAGCCAACATGTCCGATTTTTAAAATGTTTTACAGCGAAAACACCACGTATATTTATATTAGCTCACCACCAAATACAAAAAAGCACAGACATTTTTCACAGCACAGGTAGCTTGCACAAAACCAACCAAGAACCAACCAAACTAACCAAGAAACAACTTCATCAGATGACAGTCTTATAGCAAGTTATACAATAAATCTATGTTTTGTTCGAAAAATGTGCATATTTGAGGTATAAATCATAGTTTTACATTGCAGCTACAATCGGAAATAGCACCGAAGCAGCTAGAACAATTACAGAGACCAAATTGAAATACCTAAATACTCATCATAAAATATTTATGAAAAATACACGGTGTTCAGCAAATTAAAGACAAACATCTTGTGAATCCAGCCAATATTTCAGATTCTTTAAGTGTTTTACAGCGAAAACACAATATAGCATTATATTAGCTTACTACAATAGCCAACCACACAACAGCATTGATTCAAGGCAACGGTAAAGATAGCGACAAAACCAGCAAAAGATATTAATTATTTCACTAACCTTCATAAACTTCTTCAGATGACAGTCCTACAACATCATATTACACAATACATATATGGTTTGTTCGAAAATGTGCATATTTAGCGGCACAAATCGTGGTTATACAATGTGAATACTAGGCAAAATGCAATACAAATGTCCGGAGAAATCTTGGAGAGGCACCTAATCTAATCAAATAACTATTCATAGACTTTACTAAAAAATACATGTTGGACAGCAAATTAAAGATAGCTTAGTTCTTAACAAGTTTATGTCCCAAATGGTATCCTATTTCCCTATGAAGTGACTGTATAGAGAATAGGGTGCCATTTGGAACATATCTCAAGAGTCTCCTTCTTATTGGTGGATAGAGCCTTGAAACCTCCTGACACCTACAGCCTTCTTATTGGTGGATAGAGCCTTGAAACATCCAGCTGTTGGACACAGACAGAAAACAGAGAAGTACAGTTAATACTGTAAGTAAAGTAAGTTAGACTCATAGATATTACAATAAGAGGTCAGACAGACTGAATACTGGATTCATTGATTGATTTGGGTAATTATTGATATTCGGTACGGTTAGTTAATTAAGATGGCGAACTATGTCAACAAACAGGTGATTGAATTAAACAAGATTAACGAAGAAAACCGGAACAGAACAATGAGGAGCGTGAAGACTGAGACCCATCTCTCAGGTAAGGACAAATAACTGTATCTTTTTGAGTGTTCTGTCTTCTGGGTGGTTCAGTTGGTACGAAACGTGGAGTTTACAACACGCTGGGGTCACGTACACTAAAATGCATGTGTTTCGTTTCCCTTCAGTAACTGTAACTATTTGAATTCCATCAATTGAAAATAACCTTTTTAAACAACAACAACAAAGTAGACACCCCGCCACTGTTTTTGGTAAACCGCTGAGGGGCTGGAGAAACGTAACCACTCTCAATTTCATATACAGAAGAGCTATGTATGCTCAGTGTAAGCTTGTTTACTCTGGAATTGTAAAATATGCAATCGTACAAACTCTGTATTGCCATAAAGCTACAGTACATTTTCGGCCGACCAGACCAAATTCACATAGAAATGTTATAGATCTTTCGTTCCCATCGGAAGCAAGTCTAAGAAGCGGTAGATCTGTTCTATGTGTGCTATTTCTATGCTTCCCTTTCTGAATTTGCATTTTTGCATCTTTTACTTTCGGTTTTGTACAGCAACTTCAAACAGCTGAATATACAATATTTATTTTACACAATGACTGCTTGTTTTGTCACATAAACACATTAGAATTTTAGCAACCAGGAAATGGCGGAGCGATTTCTGCATAGGTCATCTGGTTGAAACAATCATTTTGAGCTGATGGATGGTCAGTCCGTGCATACAAAGCTCTGTCTATGCATTTTAGAGTGGTTATGTTTCTCCACTCAGTGTGTATTTTGTGTCCTGATAGGTTTAGAAAGTAAAACTAAGCTCATGAGGCATTTATAAGTTACATTCATGAAGAATGAATGGGTAAGTATCATACATTTAAAAGTCCCCAAAATTTAAGCAGCAATCGCAGATATCCTCTTTAAGTCATACTTTAGCTATATTGTGTAATTTTGGTAATTTCTTCATAAAGTAGCTTCCTGTTTATCAGAATTGAGATGTCAGCACTCTTGAGCAAACGGTCGCTACCAACCCTAAATCGGGGGGGGGGGGTGGTTTGGTTATCGGAATTCTAATGATAATCAGTAGTGATGTAGGATGATGTTTGTTCTGTTTGTAATCATAATGTAGGATGGTGTGTGTGTGTGTGTTTCTCTGCAGATGGAAGACTAAGACTCTACAGGATGGCTGCTGTGTGTTTAGGAGTGCTGTGTGTCAACATCTCCCTGAGACTGTCTTTCTGTGAGTGAGGTTGTATCCCAAATGACACCGTATTAGCACAGTACTTTGGACAGTGCACTAGGGTAGGGTGTAGGGTGTAGGGAATAGGGTGCCATTCGGGACCCTGTTAAATTTTGAACAATATTCCATTTGGGACCCTATACCCTTTTATAATGAATTACTTTTGCTCAAGGGCACATCGGCAGATTTTTCACATAGTTGGTTCAGGGATTCAAACCAGAAAACTGTTGTATACTGGCCCACCGCTCTTAAAAGCTAAGCTACCAAGCAGACTCTGCATTGTGGACACATTTATACACCGTGATTCATTGGCGCCTAAATAAATGAGTGCACTGAGAGATGTCCTATAAGCCAATGCAGCAGTAGAACTTCCATTGTCAACTAAGTGAAAACAGAGTGCCTTCAGAAAGCATTCAGACCACTTGACTTTTTCCACATTTTGTTACGTTACAGCCTTATTCTAAAATGGATTAAATGTTAAATCTTCAGCAATCTACACACAATACCCTATAATGACAAAGTGAAAACAGTTTTTTTGAAATGTTTGCAAATGTATTACACATTAAAAAAACAGAAATACCTTATATACATAAGTATTCAGACCCTTTGTTTTGAAACTTGAAATTGAGCTAAAGTGCATCCTGTTTCTATTCATCATCCTTGAGATGTTTCTACAACGTGATTGGAGTCCACCTGTGGTAAATTCAATTGATTGGACATGATTTGGAAAGGCATACACCTGTCTATATAAGGTCCCACAGTTGACAGTGCATGTCAGAGCAAAAAAACAAGCCAAGAGGTCAAAGGAATTGTCCATAGAGCTCTGAGACAGGATTGTGTCGAGGCACAGATCTGGGGAAGGGTACCAAGACATTTCTGCAGCATTGAAGGTCCCCAAGAACACAGTGGCCTCCATCATTCCTAAATGGAAGGAGTTTGGAAACACCAAGACTCTTCCTAGAGCTGACCGCTTGGCCAAAATGAGCAATCGGGGAAGAAGGGCCTTGGTCAGGTGACCAAGAACTTGATGGTCACTCTGACAAACCTCCAGAGTTCCTCTGTGGAGATGGGAGAACCTTCCAGAAGGACAACCATCTATGCAACTCTGGAGCTCTGTCAGAGTGACCATCGGGTACTTGGTTACCTCCCTGACCAAGGCTCTTCTCCCCCGATTGCTCAGTTTGGCCGGGCAGGCACTGTCAACTGTGGGACCTTATGTAGACAGGTGTGTGCCTTTCCAAATCAGGTCCAAACAATTGAATTTTCCACAGGTGGACTCCAATCAAGTTGTAGAAACATCTCAAGGATGATCACTGGAAACAGGATGCACCTGAGCTCAATTTCGAGTCTCATAGCAAAGGGTCTGAATACTTACGTAAATAAGGTTTTTCTGTTTTTTATATTTAATACATTTGCACAAATTTGTCATTATGAGGTACTATGTGTAGGCTGAGGATTTGTATTTTTTTTAAATTCATTGTACAATAAGGCTGTAACGTATCAAAATGTGGAAAAAGTCAAGGGGTCTGAATACTTTCCGAATGCACTGTAACCGTGCAGTTTGCCACTCTGATCTATTATAAAAACATGAACAATCTTACTTTAGCTATGTATGAATTCTATGCAGTCAATGTACTGTCATTTCTATTTTCCCATAACGCATAAAGCCCTTATAAAAACATTCATAACTTTAAAGGAAAATAATACGGAAACATTTAAAGGAAATTGAAAGGAAAATTGTATTTCCATTTTCTAGAAAATAAGAAAACAGTACTGAGGACTTTGCTGAAGAATCCTACTATTATAAACAATAGAAAGACATCTTGATTTTATTGACAGTGAACAAAGACTAAAATTAAACTCCCCTTTTTAGACTCACAGCAATAACTATTTTATAACCATTAGTCACTAGCTAGCTAGCATCCCTTCATTATCCACTAGCTATGTAGCTAAGCCCCTACCACCTTGTTGTCAACACGTTTTCCAACTTGATCCTAAAACTCATGAAACAATTAGTTAACAATGTTATTTACTATTCTAAGACATACATTGTACTTATGCACGTTACAAACTTTTTAAACAGTACAAAATGTTACTTTCATGTTTCATGTGGTTGTAAAAATAATTACAAATAGTTTTTTGGTCTTAATTTAAGGGTAGGGTTAGCAGTGTGTTTAAGGTTAGGGTTACATTCAAAATCACATTTTAAGAAGAGAAATTGTAGTAATAGGCAGGTTTTATTACTTTGTGGCTGTGGTAACTAGTGATGACCATATCCTGTTACTTTCATTTTAGCTGCAGTCAGAGGACAGTGTGATGAGAGATCAGTGTGATATCACTTCCTGGTGGTGACAGCACATGGTTTTTTTTCTGGCTTTGCTATTTTAAAAGTGCAAACTTAGATATGATGTCAGTCATGAAGTAGTGAACAAAAAAATTAACTAGCGAAATGTTTCATTAGTTGTTGTTTTTTTGTGACAATTTTGTAGAAGCGAGATGTCAACAGGAAGTTACATTTCACTGACCTCTTGAATTCAATGTTTGCCTTCAAAATAAAAGTCCCCCATAGAAAGTCATGCAAATAGATACAAATAGTGGTATCATGCCATATTTGGACTACATAATGCTAAACAAGTTTGGACTGCTAGCAAAAACATTCCCCCTGGTCGTCAGTAGTTAACACATCCACAAAGTCATTATTATGGCTAAACACTGCCCCCCCCAAAAAAATTTTATTTATTAAAATGTGCTTTTAAACCAAACCCTAACTAATGAAGGCCAAGCTTGATGCGTTGGTCCACCAGACCTGAGCATTTGGGCGGAAGTGTCTTGGAACAAGATTAGGTGTAAGGTGACTAAAATTACTTGACTTTAGAGTGTGTTTCATCCTTCAGCACAACATGTCACCCTTTATATGTTTATATCATATTCAACATAGTGGGGTTATGTCACATTTGACATGGGTTATAATGTCAAACAGTTAAGACACATTTATGAACCCTTTATAAAGCATAACATATGCTTTTAGATGCTGTAGAACACATGTATGTAGTGCTAATGAAGCTATTATAAAGGCTTTTTGAAGCTTTTTTAAAGCTTAACGTCATTTAAAGCGGGACCATGAAGGTATATTTTCTGAAGTTATTATTTGAGAGCAGTGAAGATTAAATCACAATCAGTGACAATCAGTGAAATCCGATTTACATCAATCATCAACATGAATGATCAGCTGATTGTCTCTCCTCTTTCCTTGATGTCAATCATGTCTTTTGTAACCAGCGGTGTAGTGATACTTGTTTATGACATCATCATTTATCGATCAGAGTTTGTACCGACAGATGGCACCTTTTGAATCTCTTTATAGAATATACATAAAATGCGTCCTCAGATAACAACATCTGACTATATCCACATTGTCTCAAGAACATGTTATATTTTCAACACCTTCCAGCACCAAGATAGGCATACCTCATTTCAAATAGACTGTAAAAATCAATGTAAATCTTTAATGATAATTCATCACGTTTTACTGGTGAAATGTTCAAACTTCATGCCAATCATCTCAGTCATTATCATGGAATATGCACTTAGATATTATTGAATTTCTCTTTCGTGAGTAAATCAACCATATGTATCAATCCTTTCCAGATAATAGAGGCAATGTGACTGCAGAGAACGACCAGCTACAGACCAGTTACAACACCCTGACTGAAGAGAGAGATCAGCTACAAACCAGTTATAACACCCTGACTGAAAAGAGAGACCAGCTACAGACCAGTTACAACATTCTGACTAAAAAGGGAGACCAGCTACAGACCAGTTACAACACCCTGACTAAAGAGAGAGGCCAGCTACAGACCAGTTACAACACCCTGACTAAAGAGAGAGACAAGCTACAAACCAGTTACAATGCCCTGACTAAAGCGAGAGACCAGCTACAGACCAGTTACAACACGCTGACTAAAGAGAGAGACAAGCAAAAGAGGGAGAACAATGATCTCATGGCAAAGTTCTCTAATCTGAGTGAGTTCACCTAATAAATTATCATAACATCACATATCTAATATGCAGTCAAGTTGTGTTTGTACTCTACAATAATAGATGCAGAATAATAAGATGACAATTCATGTTTCTGTTTTGTAGAACAAACCTATCCTGAAGGCTGGCAGATTAAGTTGGAATCCAGTTGGTACTTCCTGTCTACTGTGAAAAAACCCTGGAGGGAGAGCAGACAGGACTGTCTGCAGAGAGGAGCAGACCTGGTGATCGTAAACAGTGATAAGGAACAGGTGAAAGACAGAATCAAACATGCCTTGGTCAGTTATATTGTCACGTCTTCCACCGAAGTCGGTTCCTCTCCTTGTTCAGGCGCCGTTCTGCGGTCGACGTCACCGGCTTTCTAGCTAACGCCAATCCACTTTTAATTTTCCATTTGTTTTGTCTTTGTTTCACACACCTGTTTTCAATCCCAAAATCACCTGTTCATTATTTAACCCTCTGTCCCCCCCCATGGTTTTTTGTGGGTGATTGTTTATTTGTATTTTCGGTCTGTCATGGTGTACGTGGATTTCTTACTTTATATATTTTACCTTTTGAGTAAAGTACGTTTGATGACTCATGTCTGCTGTCCTGCACCTGACTCTCTACACCAGCTACACCTAGGGCCAGTACATATGTATCTTCCAGTATTTAACACATATAGTCTATAGTAGTTGACAATATCAGTATCTTTCTCACCAACAGGAGTTTCTCTTTGGCCTTACTAAGGGAGCCTGGATTGGTCTGACTGACTCTGTTACTGAGGGGACCTGGAAATGGGTGGACGGCACACCACTGACCACCCCAAGGTAAGACACTACTGCTCTAATAACACTGACCACTCCGAGGTAAGAGACTACTGCTCTATAATAACACTGACCACCCCAAGGTAAGAGACTACTGCTCTAATAAAACTGACCACTCCGAGGTAAGAGACTACTGTTCTATAATAACACTGACCACCCCAACGTAAGAGACCACTGCTCTATAATAACACCGACCACCCCGAGGTGAGAGACTACTGTTCTATAATAACTGACCACCCCAAGGTAAGAGACTACAGCTCTATAATAACAATGACCACCCCAAGGTAAGTGACTACTACTCTAATAACACTGACCACCCCAAGGTAAGAGACTACTGCTCTATAATAACACTGACCACCCCGAGGTAAGAGAATACTGTTCTATAATAACACTGACCACCCCAAGGTAAGAGACTACTGCTCTATAATAACACTGACCACCCCAAGGTAAGAGACTACTGCTCTGTAATAACACTGACCACACCAAGATAAGAGACTACTGGTCTATAATAACACTTACCACCCCAAGTTAAGAGACTACTGCTCTATAATAACACTGACCACCCCAAGGTAAGACACTACTGCTCTATAATAACACTGACCACCCCAAGGTAAGAGACTACTGCTCTATAATAACACTGACCACCCCAAGTTAAGAGACTACTGCTCTATAATAACACTGACCACCCCAAGGTAAGACACTACTGCTCTATAATAACACTGACCACCCCAAGTTAAGAGACTACTGCTCTATAATAACACTGACCACCCCAAGGTAAGACACTACTGCTCTATAATAACACTGACCACCCCAAGGTAAGAGACTAGTGCTCTATAATAACACTGACCACCCCAAGGTAAGACACTACTGCTCTATAATAACACTGACCACCCCAAGGTAAGAGACTACTGCTCTATAATAACACTGACCACCCCAAGGTAAGAGACTAGTGCTCTATAATAACACTGACCACCCCAAGGTAAGAGACTAGTGCTCTATAATAACACTGACCTCAGTTTAATTAGTAGAACTGATTCTCTGGGTTGTTCATAATCCAATGACAACAAGGTGAGATTTGGCCATCCAGGTGTGATAGAGACTTTTTAACTATTTACATATTGCTACAAATCATGTTCATTAAACTATTGTTTCCACTCATAGATGTCATTCCACGAGCACTGTCATAAAAATACAAAATATGTTTTGGTTGTTGGTCCTGAAGACTCTGAAGACTAGACTCTACCCACACACTCCCTAGACTCTACCCGCACACTCACTAGACTCTACCCGCACACTCACTAGACTCTACCCACACACTCCCTAGACTCTACCCACACACTCCCTAGACTCTACCCACACACTCCCTAGACTCTACCCGCACTCTCCCTAGACTCTACCCGCACACTCACTAGACTCTACCCGCACACTCACTAGACTCTACCCGCACACTCACTAGACTCTACCCGCACACTCACTAGACTCTACCCGCACACTCACTAGACTCTACCCACACACTCACTAGACTCTACCCACACACTCACTAGACTCTACCCACACACTCACTAGACTCTACCCACACACTCACTAGACTCTACCCACACACTCACTAGACTATACCCACACACTCATTAGAATCTACCCACACACTCACTAAACTCTACCCACACACTCACTAGAATCTACCCACACACTCACTAAACTCTACCCACACACTCACTAAACTCTACCCACACACTCACTAAACTCTACCCACACACTCACTAGAATCTACCCACACACTCACTAGAATCTACCCACACACTCACTAGAATCTACCCACACACTCACTAGAATCTACCCACACACTCACTAGAATCTACCCAAACACTCACTAGACTCTACCCACACACTCACTAGACTCTACCCACACACTCACTAGACTCTACCCACACACTCATTAGAATCTACCCACACACTCATTAGAATCTACCCACACACTCATTAGAATCTACCCACACACTCACTAAACTCTACCCACACACTCACTAAACTCTACCCACACAATCACTAGAATCTACCCACACACTCACTAGAGTCTACCCACACACTCACTAGAGTCTACCCACACACTCACTAGACTCTACCCACACACTCACTAGACTCTACCCACACACTCACTAGACTCTACCCACACACTCACTAGACTCTACCCACACACTCACTAGACTTTACCCACACACTCACTAGACTTTACCCACACACTCACTAGACTCTACCCACACACTCACTAGACTCTACCCACACACTCACTAGACTCTACCCACACACTCACTAGACTCTACCCACACACTCACTAGAATCTACCCACACACTCACTAGAATCTACCCACAAACTCACTAGAATCTACCCACACACTCACTAGAATCTACCCACACACTCACTAGACTCTACCCACACACTCACTAGACTCTACCCACACACTCACAAGACTCTACCCACACACTCACTAGAATCTACCCACACACTCACTAAACTCTACCCACACACTCACTAAACTCTACCCACACACTCATTAGAATCTACCCACACACTCATTAGAATCTACCCACACACTCACTAGACTCTACCCACACACTCACTAGACTCTACCCACACACTCACTAGACTCTACCCGCAGTTACACACAGACACTTTCACAATCTTCACACTCACTGTGCTACTCTGTTTATTCTCTATTCTAATTGCCTCGTCACTTTTTGTTTTGTTGTGTTACTATTTTCTTTTTATTATTTAGCAAATGTTTTATTAATTTTTTCTCACTCTTTAACTCTGCACTGATGGGAAGGACCCGTAACTAGGCATTTCATGGTGAAGTCTACACCTGTTCTATTTCGCTCATGTGACAAAATACAATGTTTATTTTTTAATTTTCTCTGTCTTGTTTAATCTGTAGTTACTGGTACACACAGCAGCCTGATAATGGTGGTGACAACCCAGCAAATGGGGAGGAGGACTGTGTTGAGCTGAACACAGAAACATGGCGTCCTGCAAAGGCATGGAATGACCAGTCATGTTTACACAATCGTTACTGGATCTGTGAGAAAGTGGTTTAACATCACCGTGACAACAGAGGAGGCTGGTGGGAGGATGTGCACACATACAGCACCTACAGTGAACACAACTTCATTCTCTCTCTCTCTCTAAGACACACACACATACAGCACCTACAGTGAACACAACTTCATTCTCTCTCTCTCTCTAAGACACACACACATACAGCACCTACAGTGAACATAACTTCATTCTCTCTCTCTAAGACACACACATACAGCACCTACAGTGAACACAACTTTCTTCACTCTCTCTCTCTAAGACACACCAACACACTGTAGGAACTGTACTGAGGGGCAAAACAACCTGATAATGGTTGTGAACCAGGAGAAACTGTAACTAGGACTGTGCTGATGTTAATATTGGGTTTTCTGAGCCTGTATATAAATATTCTGACATATCATTTACCTCTCAACATAACAGGATTTGTGAAGAGTTATGCAGCATCTCATTATATGATAGTGCTACAGTGCTAATGCCTCTCTCTCTAGTTAAACAGTGTGTAGACATACTGTCATCTGTAAAATTATTGTATTCTGTCAGGATTTGGCCAGGATTGTTCAGGTTCAGGTTTTAGATGCCCCCATTGTGCTTTTTTGACCCTTTTGTTTTTTCCCTTGTTCCAGTTATTATTTGCACCTGTGCCTCATTTCCCTTGAAAGTATTTAAACCCTTAGTGTTCCTCAGTTCTTTGCTCTGTGTTTGTATGTTAGCACCCAGCCCCAGCCATGCTGTGAACTTTTGTTTCTCTAGTTGGATTTTCTTGAGGTACTCTGGTTTTGTTCGTGTTTATTTTTGATTATTCTTTTGAGGTTTGTTTTTTCCCTGCTGTTCTTACCACTTTGTGGATTTTTCCTTGTGTCTTGGAGGATATACATTTTTTCTCTTGGAATTACTTTTGACGTTGTGGATTTATATTTTTTGCCTGAAGATCTTTTCCTTTTTACTTTATTAAACCACCGTCTCTAGTACTGCTGTGTCTGCCTCATCTTCTGGGTTCTGCCGACTATTAGTGGCTCAGTTTACTAAGTGACTGTTTCTCACACCGGAGATCCGAGTTCATAACCGGGTCCTGACAGTATTCATTGTTTTAAAAAAAAACGTGTTATGTGATTTGCCATAGGCATGTGCTTTTTTCATAATCAATTATTAGTATAAATGTCTAGTAAGTAGATGAGGATCAGATTAAGTAAGAAAGGAACCTAGCAGGTTTACCAGCTTCCTGATTGAATGTGATTGAATTGTTAAAAAAATGTGACTTGCTTTTGGACACCGACGGAAGGCAGAACAGTACTGAGAGGATACACACTGCACGCAGGCAAACACACACACAGACACACACACAGACACACACACAGACACACACACACACACACACACACACACACACACACACACACACACACACGTGAAGTTCCCCTTTTCTGAAAAAGATGCAGACAGATGTCCCACACACACCTCTGAATAACTCTTCACACTGATGTCACACACAGACAGCATAGATAACAGAAAAGGGCCCCTATCGGTGGCATAGAGAGAGTACGAGCCATAATGTGAACTCCATTTGAAGGCTGGGGAAGCCACAAACAGGCCAGTCAAAATGACAGGATGAAAGGCTGCACTCGTCACTACTTGTTTTCATGAACCCATCATGTTATATCACTCTATTTTGAATAATCTGTCATGTTTAACTTCCTGAGTGAAGGTGATTGGATACTTGTATATATCAATGTTAGTGGACAACAGACAGTCATCAGAGAGGAACCTGGTGGAGATGCACATCAGAGCACCTACTCAACTACTAGTCAGTGAAGTTAGAATCATACAGTAGATATTACCATTATAGTCAGTTAGAAAGGTAATCATACAGTAGATATTATCATTAGGAGTCAGTTAGAAAGGTAATCATACAGTAGATATTACCATTAGGAGTCAGTTAGAAAGGTAATCATACAGTAGATATTACCATTAGGAGACAGTTAGAAAGGTAATCATACAGTAGATATTACCATTAGGAGTCAGTTAGAAAGGTAATCACACAGTAGATATTACCATTAGGAGTCAGTTAGAAAGGTAATCATACAGTAGATATTACCATTAGGAGTCAGTTAGAAAGGTAATCATACAGTAGATATTACCATTAGGAGTCAGTTAGAAAGGTAATCATACAGTAGATATTACCATTAGGAGTCAGTTAGAAAGGTAATCATACAGTAGATATTACCATAAGGAGTCAGTTAGAAAGGTAATCATACAGTAGATATTACCATTAGGAGTCAGTTAGAAAGGTAATCATGCAGTAGATATTACCATTAGGAGTCAGTTAGAAAGGTAATCATACTGTTATTTAAGATGGATTATTGAGTCAACAAAGGTTATTGCAACACCCTGACTGAGACCAGTTACAGACCAGTTACAACAACCTGACTCAGAAGAGAGACCAGCTACAGACCAATTACAACAACCTGACTGACGTGAGAGACCAACTACAGACCAGTTACGACACAACCTGACTGAGTAAAGTGACCAGCTACAGACCAGTTACAACAACATGACTGAGGAGAGAGACCAGCTACAGACTAGATACAACAACCTGACTGAGAAGAGAGACCAGCTACAGACCAGATACAACAACCTGATTAAAAAGAGAGATCAGCTGGAGAAGGAGTAGAAGAGATAGCAGAGGAGATAGGAAGAGAGGAGATAGGAGGAGAGGAGATAGCAGAGGAGATAGGAGGAGAGGAATCTAGGAAAGACTAATTGAGATAGAGCCTTAGTGTCAGAGAGAGACATAGAGGAGGAAGAAGTAAATTAAGAGAATGAGGAAGGGAGGAAAAAAAGACAAATAATTGATCTTTTTAGATTTAGAGGAGAGTATGTAATCATACTGTACTCAGTAAAATGCTTCTTCATTATTTTTATTCGCAAAATTGCCATCTGCTTATGCTTAGTTAAAAATAAATGTTTTCAAAAAACAGTGTGACCTGCAGTTGGACACACATAGAAGGCGGAACAGTACTGAGATAACACAAACACATACTTCCCTTTTAAAATTCTGAGAAAGATGTAGACAGAATTCCCCCACACACTTCTGAATAACTCCTTACACTGATGTCACACACTTCTGAATAACTCCTTACACTGATGTCACACACTTCTGAATAACTCCTTACACTGATGTCACACACTTCTGAATAACTCTTCACACTGACGTAACACACAGACAGTATAAAAGACAAAAGGCCCCTATATGTCATAAGGCCATTGGTGATGTATGTGATGAAATAGGTGGCTGGCCACAGAGTACAAGTCATAACGTGACCTCAGTTTGAAGGCTGGGGTGTCAAAGCCTCAGTAATGCTGTATGATCTATATGTGAATTCAGAGGGTCACATTTTTTATCCACTAAAATATATGATTGCTTCAATTATAACCTGAATCAAATGTTTAAAACATATGCACGGTGGAAAACAGAAATGTTTCCATTAGAAGGTAAAGTGTGGGAGTCACGTGGTGGAAAGTGATGAGTTGATTTGACAGTTTCAGTAAAAACAATGTCACTTACAGTAAGGCACAGGGACAGACACAGGGCAGGCAGAGGTAACGATATCACAAGAACCTGGGTAGTATTAACATAGACCTGTTAGACTGAAACACAGTATGTTGTTGGAAATGTCTGAGCCCATCTATACTGAGCCCTCCTGAAGAGTCTTACCAGTCAACGCCACGTGAAAAGTTAGCTAATCACTGTTGCAAGTGAGGACACTTCAGGCTGAGGAGTAGGTTTCACACATCCACATGTGCTACACATGCGCACACATACACATACACACACACACACACACACAAACACAAACACACACACACACAACAGTTACTGGCCAGTTACTACAACCTGACTGAGGAGAGTGACCAGCTACAGACCAGTTACTGTCATACAGTATATTGTAATTTAACATTAAGGACATCTAGTTGTTAAAGGACTAATGAATCACTATGGTATGGAGTAACATCGAGTTGTTAAAGGACTAATGAATCACTATGGTGTGGAGCAGCATCTAGTTGTTAAAGGACTAATGAATCACTATGGCATGGAGTAACATCTAGTTGTTAAAGGACTAATGAATCACTATGGCATGGAGTAATATCTAGTTGTTAATGAATCACTATGGTATGGAGTAACATCTAGTTGTTAATGAATCACTATGGTATGGAGTAACATCTAGTTGTTAAAGGACTAATGAATCACTATGGTATGGAGTAACATCTAGTTGTTAAAGGACTAATGAATCACTATGGTATGTAGGATGAATATGTAGGAACTTTCCAATTTGTAAGTCGCTCTGGATAAGAGCGTCTGCTAGATGACTTAAATGTAAATGTAAATGTAGTAACATCTAGTGTTTAACCTGTCTAGCCCCCCCCCCCCCCCCCACATTCCACTGAAAAGGCAGTGCGCGAAATTTAAACAACATTTTTTAGAAATATTTAACTGTCACACATTAACAAGTCCAATACAGCAAATGAAAGATAAACATCTTGTGAATCCAGCCAACGTCAATGTCCGATTTTTTAAATGTTTTACAGCGAAAACACCACGTATATTTATGTTAGCTCACCACCAAATACAAAAAAGCACAGACATTTCTTTCACAGCACAGGTAGCTTGCACAAAACCCCCAAATAGAGATAGAATTAGTCACTAACCAAGAAACAACTTCATCAGATGAAAAATGTGCATATTTCAGGTATAAATCATAGTTTTACATTGTAAAAATGTACCCACTCTCAAATTCCTATACAGAGCTACAGTATGTTATCAAGGACTGATCATCCTACGAGATCAAAATGACAGTTTCAACCATCTGAGGCTACACAGTGTTTGTTTACAATTCCATAGTTTATAATTCCATGGTAAAACAAGTTTATATTTGGGTTCTGATGGGGCTAGACAGTTAAACTAAGCTCATGAGGTTTAACTAAGTTACATTTTTCAAGAATTAAATCGGTAAATATTATGAATTTAAATTTATGTAAAAAAAAATATATATAGAAATCGCAAATTGACCCTTTAAATCATTCTATGGCTATATTGTATTACTTTGGTCATTTCTTCATACAGTAGTTTCCTGTTTATCAGATTGGAGATGACCACAAGCTTGAGCAAACTGTTGCTGCCTACCCTCAATGGAGGAAAACCAATGACGCATTGGAAATGTTTGGTTCTCAGAATAAGTTAGGGATGTGTGTTCTCTTTTAATCTTAATCATTAGTGATGATGGTGTGTGTAACGAGTATTACCGGAGGTGGCCTCCCTTCCTGTTCGAGTGGCGCTCGGCGGTCGTCGTCGCCGGTCTACTAGCTGCCACCGATTACTTTTTCCTTTTCGTTTGGTTTTGTCTAATTGATTTCACCTGTTTATTGTTTCGTTGTTAGGGTGGTGTTATTTAAGTTCGTTTAGCCCGTTTATGTTTGTGCGGGCTTGTCTCTCTGTTTGTATATGAGGTTGTTATTTTCATTGGGGTTTTCCACAGTCTGCATTTATTTTTCCAGTTTTGGACTTTATTCAAGTCGGAGTTTTACGCCAATGTTTTTGACGTTACCAGTTGTTATTCTGGTTGGACATTAAAAAGTGGTTTACCCCATTACCTTTGCTCTCTGCGCCTGACTCCTTACTCTTGTCCTCATTGAGTGTAACAGAGTGTGTGTGTCTGTCGCCGTGTGTGTACGTGTGTGTGTGTGTGTCAGCAAGTGTGTGTTCCTCTCCAGATGGAAGAAGACTCTACAGGCTGGCTGCTGTGTGTTTTGGAGGGTTGTGTGTTCTACAAGTCATTCTCAACATATCCCTGAGACTGGCTTTCTGTGAGTGAGGCTGTGTCCCAAATGACACACTATTAGTGCTATGGTCAAACGTAGTGCACTATATAGGAGATAGGGTCCCATTTGGGACACTGTTCCATGTGTAGTGCATTGCTTTTGACCAGGGCCCATAGGACAGATATGTATTTCATTATCACACCATAGTTCTGTACTTACAGTGCAAGGATCACAATTCAGACTTGATGTTACATAACTTGTGAGAACGGTAGTTTGTCAATATTGTTGACACAAAACAATTATGTTGACATGGTCCATGGAAAAAGTAGTATCTACTGTAACTGGTACACTTGGCCTTGTGTACATCACTGAACATGGTGTACAATGTAAACACCACAACCAGGACTGTGTTTCAAATAGCACCCTATCCTCTTTAAAGGGCAATACTTTTGACCAGGGTACATAGGGCTTTGGTCCATGGTAGTGCACTACAGAAGGAATAGGGTGTCATTTGGGACGCATAACAAACTTCTTTGTTTTTCAGCCGGCTCTAACGAAGAGAGAAACCAGTTAGAGGCCTGTTACAACACCACCGGCCTGGCGCAAGACAGAGACCAGCCAGACACCAGTAGTCTTATCATTGACCTGTGTACTGACAGAGACCAGCTGCAGAGGGAGAGAGACCAGCTGCAGAGGGAGAGAGACCAGTTACTGAGGGACAGAGACCAGCTGCAGAGTGAGAGAGACCAGTTACTGAGGGACAGAGACCAGTTACTAAAGGAGAGAGACCAGTTACAGAGTGAGAGAGACCAGTTACAGAGTGAGAGAGACCAGTTACAGAGTGAGAGAGACCAGTCAGAGAAAACAGATGACAAAATACAGTTACAGGAGCGTAATAATGCCCTGACTAAAGACAGGGACATGTTGAGAAACAGGGTCAGTGTTCTGACCAATGAGAAGGTGGCACTGGACGAGAGTTTCTCTGAGTGTGGTAAGTAGTCAAGTCAGTCACTAGGGCTGCATCCCTCTTCTCTACCGTTCATTCTCCTGAAGGGTGAATTTACAGCCTGACCTTAAAGACTAGACGTAACATAGTTAATGTAAATCTGTGGCACTCAAATTACTATGATATGTTACGTTTGGTATAGTTACATAAGACAGAAGGTTACTTAACCTGTCTAGGATCAGCGTGGCGCTAGCGGCACCCCCCCCCCCCCCACTGAAAAACCAGTGCCGCGAAATTCAAAAAAAATATATTTTTAAAATATTTAACTTTCACACATTAAAGTCCAATACAGCTAATGAAAGACACAGATCTTGTGAATCCAGTCAACATTTCCGATTTTTAAAATGTTTTACAGGGAAGACACAATATGTAAAGATGTACATCTATTACCTAAAAACACATTAGCATATTCCACCATCTTTTATTTGTCCACCAACACCAGTAGCCATCACCAATTCGGCTAAACTAAGATATTTATAGCCCCTAACCAACAAAAAAACTCATTAGATGACAGTCTGATAACATATTTATGGTATGGGATAGGTTTTGTTAGAAAAAAGTGCATATTTCAGGTAGATGGCATAGTTTACAATTGCACCCACCATCACAAATGGACTAGAATAATTACAATGAGCAACGTGTTTACCTAACTACTAATCATCAAACATTTCGTAAAAATACACAGCATACACGAATCGAAAGACACAGATCCTGTGAATACAGACAATATTTCAGATTTTCTAAGTGTCTTACAGCGAAAACACAATAAATCGTTATATTAGCTTAGCACATAGCAATTAGCAGCCCAGCATTGATTCTAGCCAAAGTGAGCGATAAAAGTCAACATCGCCAAAAGATATTCATTTTTTCACTAACCTTCTCAGAATTCTTCCGATGACACTCCTGTAACATCATATTACACATTCCATATAGAGTTTGATCGCAAATGTTTATATTTAGCCACCAAAATCATGGTTAGACAATGTGAAATGTAGACAAGCTGGTAAAGAAAATGTCCTTGCGCCACTTAGACAGTGATCTACTCTTATACATAAATACTCATAAACGTGACTAAAAAATATAGGGTGGACAGGGATTGATAGACAATTTAATTCTTAATACAATTGCGTTATTACATTTTTTAATTTATCCTTACTTTTCAATACAGTTTGCGCCAAGCGAAGCTACGTCAAAAAACATGGCGTCCTAAGCCACTAAAATGTTTCGACAGAAACACGATTTATCATAATAAAAATGTCCTACCTTGAGCTGTTCTTCCATCAGTATCTTGGGCAAAGGATCCTTTCTTGGGAGAAATCGTCTTTTGGTGGAAAGCTGTCCTCTTGCCATGTGGAAATGTCAACTGCGTTCGGGATGAACTGAAAAGCGTGCCCAACTTTTCACATCGTTGCAAAAATAAATGTCCCAAAATCGCACTAAACGGATATAAATTGCTATAAAACGCTTTAAATTAACTACCTTATGATGTTTTTAACTCCTATAACGAGTGAAAAGATGACCGGAGAAATATAACAGGCTAAACTAACGCTTGGAACAGGTGCGCGCCGGGGTCCTCTAGGCTCATGACGCAGCTCCCAAAGAATGACTAGCTTCAGGGTTTTTTGATTTGTAGGGCCTGTGAACGCGCAATCGACACCGTTGGAATCGTCATCACGTAAAGGCATCCAGGGGAAGACGTAAGAAGTGTCCGTATAGTCATAGCAACGACAGTGCCCTTTTAAATGACTTCAGAAGAGTGGCCAACATTTCTCAAATCTGACTCCATGTCAGGGAAATTGCTGTAGAATGGGCTCTGTTCCACTTAGAGACAAAATTTCAACTCCTATAGAAACTATAGACTGTTTTCTATCCAATAATAATAATAATATGCATATTGTACGATCAAGGATTTTGTGGGAAGCTGTTTAAAAAATTAGCCACATTAGCATAAATAGTCTAAACAGCGCCCCCATCCCCAACAGGTTAAGGCAAAAAAAAAGAAGGGGGATGGGTGGCCATATGACGCAACCATCTATCAACCAAAAGGTTGCATGTTCGAAACACATCATGGACGACTTCAGTATTTTTAACTTATTAGCAACTTTGCAACTACTTACTACTTTTTAGCTACTTTGTAACTATATAATTAACATATGAGCTAACCATTCCCATAACCTTAACGTAACCCCTAACGCTAAAATGAATCCCTAAAAGCTAGCCTAAATAATGTTAGCAACCGAGCCACATAGCTAACGTTAGCCACAACAAAGTGAAATTCATAACATATCATACAAAATGGATGATGGACATCTACAATTTAATACATACTCTGTGAGATTTTACATATCATACTAACGTTTACCATGTTACGTCTGTTGCTGAGACCAGGGTGGAACAACACTTTGTGCTGTGCACACTAATCATGGATTCAGCAATAGTTAAATGACAATGTAAATTAAAATATTCAGTACAATAAAAATGTGTTATATTTTTCACATGTTATGTACATTTCTTCAACAGAGCTAAACATTTGTCAGAAAATCTGGAATTCTTGTCCGGAGGGTTGGAGGCTGTTGGGATCCAGCTGTTACTTCCTGTCGACTCAGATGAAAACCTGGGAAGAGAGCAGACTGGATTGTCTGAACAGAGGAGCAGACCTGATGATCATAAACAGCAAGGAGGAACGAGTGAGTGAGTGAGTGAGTGAGTGAGTGAGTGAGTGAGTGAGTGAGTGAGTGAATGAGTGAGTGAGTGAAAATCAAATGTAATTGGTCAGTAATGTATCTTCCAGTACTTAACACATGTAGTCTATAGTAGTTGACAATATCAGTATCTTTCTCACCAACAGGAGTTTCTCTGTGGGCTCAACAAGATTGTCTGGATTGGTCTGACTGACTCTGTTACTGAGGGGACCTGGAAATGGGTGGACGGCACCCCACTGACCACCCCAAGGTAAGACACTACTGCTCTAATAACACTGACCACCCCAAGGTAAGAGACTACTGCTCTATAATAACACTGACCACGGCAAGGTAAGAGACTACTGCTCTATAATAACACTGACCACCCCAAGGTAAGAGACTACTGCTCTATAATAACACTGACCACACCAAGGTAAGAGACTACTGCTCTATAATAACACTGACCACGGCAAGGTAAGAGACTACTGCTCTATAATAACACTGACCACGGCAAGGTAAGAGACTACTGCTCTATAATAACACTGACCACCCCAAGGTAAGAGACTACTGCTCTATAATAACACTGACCACACCAAGGTAAGAGACTACTGCTCTATAATAACACTGACCACGGCAAGGTAAGAGACTACTGCTCTTAATAACACTGACCACCCCAAGGTAAGAGACTACTGCTCTATAATAACACTGACCACCCAAGGTAAGAGACTACTGCTCTAATAACACTGACCACCCAAGGTAAGAGACTACTGCTCTAATAACACTGACCACCCCAAGGTAAGAGACTACTGCTCTTAATAACACTGACCACCCCAAGGTAAGAGACTACTGCTCTAATAACACTGACCACCCCTAGGTAAGAGACTACTGCTCTATAATAACACTTACCTCCCCAAGGTAACAGACTACTGCTCTATAATAACACTGACCACCCCAAGGTAAGAGACTACTGCTCTATAATAACACTGACCACCCCAAGGTAAGAGACTACTGATCTATAATAACACTAGCCACCCCAAGGTAAGAGACTACTGCTCTACATTTAACACTGACCACCCCAAGGTAAGAGACTACTGATCTATAATAACACTGACCACCCCAAGGTAAGAGACTACTGATCTATAATAACACTGACCACCCCAAGGTAAGAGACTACTGCTCTATAATAACACTGACCACCCCAAGGTAAGAGACTACTGCTCTATAATAACACTGACCACCCCAAGGTAAGAGACTACTGCTCTATAATAACACTGACCACCCCAAGGTAAGAGACTACTGATCTATAATAACACTGACCACCCCAAGGTAAAAGCCTACTGATCTATAATAACACTGACCACACCAAGGTAGAGACTACTGATCTATAATAACACTGACCACACCAAAGTAAGAGACTACTGCTCTATAATAACACTGACCACCCCAAGGTAAGAGACTACTGCTCTATAATAACACTGACCACCCCAAGGTAAGAGACTACTGCTCTATATAAACACTGACCACCCCAAAGGTAAGAGACTACTGATCTATAATAACACTGACCACCCCAAGGTAAGAGACAACTGATCTATAATAACACTGACCACCCCAAGGTAAGAGACTACTGCTCTATAATAACACTGACCACCCCAAGGTAAGAGACTACTGCTCTATAATAACACTGACCACCCCAAGGTAAGAGACTACTGATCTATAATAACACTGACCACCCCAAGGTAAAAGCCTACTGATCTATAATAACACTGACCACACCAAGGTAGAGACTACTGATCTATAATAACACTGACCACACCAAAGTAAGAGACTACTGCTCTATAATAACACTGACCACCCCAAGGTAAGAGACTACTGCTCTATAATAACACTTACCAGGCAAGTCAGTTAAGAACAAATTCTTATCTACAATGATGACATACCCCGGCCAAACCAGGATGACGCTGGGCCAATTATGCACCGCCCTATGGGACTCCCAATCACGGCCGGATACAGACTACTGCTCTCTAATAACACTGACCACAGTGTAAGGAGTTAGACTGATTCTCTGTGTTCATACTCTAGGTTCTGAGAGAGAGGTCAGTCTAACTCTGTGTTGTTCATACTCTAGGTTCTGAGAGAGAGGTCAGTCTAACTCTGTGTTGTTCATACTCTAGGTTCTGAGAGAGAGGTCAGTCTAACTCGGTGTTGTTCATACTCTAGGTTCTGAGAGAGAGGTCAGTCTAACTCTGTGTTGTTCATACTCTAGGTTCTGAGAGAGAGGTCAGTCTAACTCTGTTGTTTCTACTGCAGCTATTGGAGGAGTGGAGGCCCTTATGGTGGTGGAGTGGAGAACTGTGTGGTGGTGGAGTGGAGAACTGTGTAGTGGTGGAGTGGAGAGCTGTGTGGTGGTGGAGTGGAGAGCTGTGTGGTGGTGGAGTGGAGAGCTGTGTGGTGGTGGAGTGGAGAGCTGTGTGGTGGTGGAGTGGAGAACTGTGTGGTGGTACGTTACTGGTCATCAGGCTACAGAGAATGGTGGGACTATCAGTGTTCATATCCACAGTACTGGATGTGTGAAAAAGGCCTCTTGTAGGTACTGCTGTTTAAGGAACTCTTTACTGTATCTTAAGACCGATTATATATTTTGGTAGAATGGCTCTATGAACGAGACGTTGGAGAGAAATGGACATGCACACACACACACACACACACACACACACACACACACACACACACACACACACACACACACTGAATCATGCACGCACACAAAACAAATTAGGTATATAACACTCAATACCTATTGTCAATGTTAAGATGTACAGTTCATTATGTAGCATTTCTTGTAGGCTGTACACAAATCTCTCTCTCTCCCTCTAGCTCTTTTTAGTAGCAACATGTCATGTGACTTCCCGTGCTTCTGCTAAATTTATTTATATATTTTTAAATTTCATTATCAATTATAATCATAAATAACTTTTAGAATAAGAAGAACAAAGGCACATATTAATAAATAAAGGAACCATCTCTGAGTTCTTCCAGCTTCCTGATTGAATGTGAGTCACGGAGTGCGAGCCATTATGTCACTTCCTTATGAACAATGTCACGTATAGTTATTGTGAAATATGACGTCTTGCTTGAAAGTGATTGGATACTTAAAATGTTCTTTCAACTGCAGTACACCACAGACAGACATCAGAGACACCAATGGAGACCCACGTCAGAGCAACTAGAATCATACAGTAGATATTACCATTAGGAGTCAGTTAGAAAGGTAATCATTAGTAAGTTAATACTATAAGTAAAAGTTAAAATCATATATACTACAATAAAAGGTCAGACAGACTGAATTAGTTGATTTATTAATTGATTGGGGTAATCATTGATATTTGGTACAGTTAGTTAAGATGGCCGACTACGTCAACAAAAAGGTGATTGAATTAAAAGATGTTAATGAAGAAAACCGGAACAAAGCAACGAGGAGCGTGAAGACTGAGACTCATCTCTCAGGTACAAAGAATGATCTTTCTCTCTCTCACACAAAGATGCAGACAGGTATGAACGCACAAACCGAACGCACACATGTATGCTGACACGCACACACACACTACTATCAAATCATATAAAAACACTTGTACATGTTTTATTGCTCTGTCTTCTGGGTGGTTCAGTTGGTACAGAGCCTGGGGTTTACAACCTGCTGGGGTCACAAACACTAAAATGTATCAATTCAATGTATTGCTTAAATTCAGTTATTGGAACTATTGGAACTACTATTTAATAAACTGTGCACCTGGTGACCTGCCTGTTATTGGTAAACAGCTGAGGGTCTGGTAACCTAAAACAGACTCTGTGCATCTGGTGACCTGTCTGTTATTGGTAAACATCTTAGGGTCTGGTAACCTGAAACAGGCTCTGTGTACCTGGTGACCTGCCTGTTATTGGTAAACAGTTGAGGGTCTGGTAACCTGAAACAGGCTCTGTGCACCTGGTAACCTGTCTGTTATTGGTAAACAGCTGATGGACTGGTAACCTGAAACAGGCTCTGTGCACCTGGTAACCTGAAACAGGCTCTGTGCACCTGGTGACCTGCCTGTTATTGGTCAACAGCTGAGGGTCTGGTAACCTGAAACAGGCTCTGTGCACCTGGTGACCTGCCTGTTTTTTCTTCTCAGAGAAATGTAACCACGCTCAAATTCATAGACAGATCTATGTATGAATGGTACAGTATGTAATTCATAGACAGAACTACAGTATGTATGACTGGTACTGTATGTAATTCATAGACAGAACTATGTATGACTGGTACGGTATGTAATTCATAGACAGAACTACAGTATGTATGAATGGTACAGTATGTAATTCATAGACAGAACTATGTATGACTGGTACTGTATGTAATTCATAGACAGAACTACAGTATGTATGACTGGTACTGTATGTAATTCATAGACAGAACTATGTATGACTGGTACGGTATGTAATTCATAGACAGAACTACAGTATGTATGAATGGTACTGTATGTAATTCATAGACAGAACTACAGTATGTATGAATGGTACTGTATGTAATTCATAGACAGAACTACAGTATGTATGACTGGTACTGTATGTAATTCATAGACAGAACTACAGTATGTATGACTGGTACTGTATGTAATTCATAGACAGAGCTACAGTATGTATGACTGGTACTGTATGTAATTCATAGACAGAACTATGTATGACTGGTACTGTATGTAATTCATAGACAGAACTACAATATGTATGACTGGTACTGTATGTAATTCATAGACAGAGCTACAGTATGTATGACTGGTACTGTATGTAATTCATAGACAGAACTACAGTATGTATGACTGGTACTGTATGTAATTCATAGACAGAGCTACAGTATGTATGAATGGTACTGTATGTAATTCATAGACAGAACTACAATATGTATGACTGGTACTGTATGTAATTCATAGACAGAACTACAGTATGTATGACTGGTACTGTATGTAATTCATAGACAGAACTATGTATGACTGGTACTGTATGTAATTCATAGACAGAACTACAGTATGTATGAATGGTACTGTATGTAATTCATAGACAGAACTATGTATGACTGGTACGGTATGTAATTCATAGACAGAACTACAGTATGTATGACTGGTACTGTATGTAATTCATAGACAGAGCTACAGTATGTATGACTGGTACTGTATGTAATTCATAGACAGAACTATGTATGACTGGTACTGTATGTAATTCATAGACAGAACTACAATATGTATGACTGGTACTGTATGTAATTCATAGACAGAGCTACAGTATGTATGACTGGTACTGTATGTAATTCATAGACAGAACTACAGTATGTATGACTGGTACTGTATGTAATTCATAGACAGAGCTACAGTATGTATGAATGGTACTGTATGTAATTCATAGACAGAACTACAATATGTATGACTGGTACTGTATGTAATTCATAGACAGAGCTACAGTATGTATGACTGGTACTGTATGTAATTCATAGACAGATCTATGTATGACTGGTACTGTATGTAATTCATAGACAGAACTATGTATGACTGGTACTGTATGTAATTCATAGACAGATCTATGTATGACTGGTACAGTATGTAATTCATAGACAGAGCTACAGTATGTATGACTGGTACTGTATGTAATTCATAGACAGAACTACAGTATGTATGACTGGTACTGTATGTAATTCATAGACAGAGCTACAGTATGTATGACTGGTACTGTATGTAATTCATAGACAGAGTTATGTATGTATGACTGGTACTGTATGTAATTCATAGACAGAACTACAGTATGTATGACTGGTACGGTATGTAATTCATAGACAGAACTACAGTATGTATGAATGGTACTGTATGTAATTCATAGACAGAACTATGTATGACTGGTACTGTATGTTACTCATAGACAGAACTATGTATGCAAGGACTGTCCGTCCATGAGATCAAGATGATAGTTTTACCCATCTGAGACTACACAGTGTTTGTTAACAATTCCATGGTAGAACAATATTATTTGGGTTCCTGGTGGGTTTAGAAAGTAAAACTAAGCTCATGAGGCATTTATAAGTTACATTAAAAAAGAATGAATAGGTAAATATTATACTTTTCAAAGTCCCAAAAATGTAAGCAGCAATCGCAGATATCCTCTTTAAGTCATGCTTTTGCTATATTGTGTAATTATGGTAATTTCTTCATAAAGTAGCTTCCTGTTTATCAGAATTGAGATGACAGCACTCTTGAGCAAACGGTCGCTACCAACCCTAAATTGGGGGGTAGGGGGGTTTGGTTATCGGAATTCTAATGATAATCAGAAATGATGTTGGATGATGTTTGTTCTGTTTTTAATCTGTGTGTGTGTGTGTGTGTGTGTGTGTGTGTTCCTCTGCAGATGGAAGACTAAGACTCTACAGGATGGCTGCTGTGTGTTTAGGAGTGCTGTGTGTTCTACAAGTCATTCTCAACATCTCCCTGAGACTGGCTTTCTGTGAGTGAGGCCCAAATGACACCCTATTAGCACAGTACTTTTGACAGTTCACTATGTAGGGAACAGGGTGCCATTTGGGACTGCATACCGGAACCGATTTCAGTCAAAGTCAAGCACTGACAAAAATGTGTCAACAAAAACAAAAAAACTGCATCAGCTCTGCTTGAGTACACAAACCATGTCTACAGTGTATTCAGGAAGTATTCAGACGTCTTCACTTTTTCCACATTTTGTTACGTTATTCTAAAATTGATGAGTGGAAAAAAATATTGAATCAATCTACACACCGCATAATGACAAAGTGAAAACAGGTTAATATAATTTTTTCCAGATGTATAAAAACAAACATAAATACCTTATTTACATAAGTATTCAGACCCTTTGCTGTGAGACATGAAATTGAGCTCAGGTGCATCCTGTTTCCATTGATCATCCTTGAGATGTTTCTACAACTTGATTGGAGTCAACCTGTGGTAAATTCAATTGATTGGACATGATTTGGAAAGGCATACACCTGTCTATATAGGGTCCCACAGTTGACAGCGTATGTCAGAGCAAAAAACATAAACATCCATGTCAATCTTGAATAATAATTAATCACGTTTTACTGGTGAAATGTCCACACTGCATGCCAATCATCTCAGTCATTATCATGGAAATATGCATTTAGATATTATTGAATTACTGTTACGTGAGTGAATTAACCAGGGGCTATATGTATCAATCCTTTCCAGATAACAGAGGCAATGTGACTGCAGAGAAAGTCTCGCTACAGACCAGTTACAACACCCTGACTGAAGAGAGAGACCAGCTACAGACCAGTTACAACAACCTGACTGAAGAGAGAGACCAGCTACAGAAGGAAAGAGATTAGAGAGAGAGAGAGAGAGAGAGAGAGAGAGAGAGAGAGAGAGAGAGAGAGAGAGAGAGAGAGAGAGAGAGAGAGAGAGAGAGAGAGAGAGAGAGAGAGAGAGAGAGAGAGAGAGAGAGAGAGAGAGAGAGAGAGGAGAGAGAGAGAGAGAGAGAGAGAGAGAGAGAGAGAGAGAGAGAGAGAGAGAGAGAGAGAGAGAGAGAGAGAGAGAGAGAGAGAAAGAAAAATCTCTTGGTAAGTAATGCATCTTACAGTATTTAACACATATAGCCTATAGTAGTTGACAATATCAGTATCTTTCTCACCAACAGGAGTTTCTCTATGACCTCAATAAGAGAGCCTGGATTGGTCTGACTGACTCTGTTACTGAGGGGACCTGGAAATGGGTGGACGGCACCCCACTGACCACCCCAAGGTAAGACACTACTGCTCTAATAACACTGACCACCCCAAGGTAAGAGACTACTGCTCTATAATAACACTGACCACCCCAAGGTAAGACACTACTGCTCTATAATAACACTGACCACCCCAAGGTAAGAGACTACTGCTCTCTAATAACACTGACCACCCCAAGGTAAGAGACTACAGCTCCAATAACACTGATCACCCAAAGGTAAGAATCTACTGCTCTATAATAACACTGACCACCCCAAGGTAAGAGACTACTGCTCTATAATAATAACACTGACCACCCCAAGGTAAGAGACTACTGCTCTAATAACACTGACCACCCCAAGGTAAGAGACTACTGCTCTATAATAACACTGACCGCCCCAAGGTAAGAGACTACTGCTCTATAATAACACTGACCATCACAAGGTAAGAGACTACTGCTCTATAATAACACTGACCACCCCAAGGTAAAAGACTACTGCTCTATACTAACACTGACCACCCCAAGGTAAAAGACTACTGCTCTATAATAACACTGACCACCCCAAGGAAAGAGACTACTGCTCTATAATAACACTGACCACCCCAAGGTAAGAGACTACTGCTCTATAATAACACTGACCACCCCAAGGTAAGAGACTACTGCTCTATAATAACACTGACCATCACAAGGAAAGAGACTACTGCTCTATAATAACACTGACCACCCCAAGGTAAGAGACTACTGCTCTATAATAACACTGACCACCCCAAGGTAAGCGACTACTGCTCTATAATAACACTGACCACCCCAAGGAAAGAGACTACTGCTCTAATAACACTGACCACCCCAAGTTAAGAGACAACTGCTCTATAATAACACTGACCACCCCAAGGTAAGAGACTACTGCTCTATAATAACACTGACCACCCCAAGGTAAGAGACTACTGCTCTATAATAACACTGACCACCCCAAGGTAAGAGACTACTGCTCTATATTAACACTGACCACATTGTAAGGAGTAGGACGGATTCTCTGGGTTGTTCATAATCCTATGACTACAAGGTGAGATTTAACATCCAGGTGTGATAGAGACTTTATAACAAATTACATATTGCTTCAAATCATGTTCAGAAAAGTATTGTTTCCACTCATAGATGTTATCCTACGAGCACAAAATATATATCTTAAAATGTCATAAAATCTCATAATATACAAAATATGTTTTGGTTGTTGGTCCTAAAAAGGTTATGCTCATGTTAAAGTTGAAAAAACATGTCTATTTACTTTGACCCTTTTTTTTGCACTCTGGGACTGGTTCTACACACACTCACTAGACTCTACCCACATACTCACTAGACTCTACCCAGACGCTCACTAGATTCTACCCACACACTCACTAGACTCTACCCACACACTCACTAGACTCTACCCACACACTCACTAGACTCTACCCACACAATCACTAGACTCTACCCAGACTCTCACTAGACTCTACCCACACACTCACTAGACTCTACCCACACACTCACTAGACTCTACCCACACACTCACTAGACTCTACCCACACGCTCACTGGACTCTACCCACACACTCACTAGACTCTACCCAAACACTCACTAGACTCTACCCACACGCTCACTAGACTTTACCCACACACTCACTAGACTCCACCCACACACTCACTAGACTCTACCCACACACTCACTAGACTCTACCCACACGCTCACTAGACTCTACCCACACACTCACTAGACTCTACCCAAACACTCACTAGACTCTACCCACACGCTCACTAGACTCTACCCACACGCTCACTAGACTCTACCCACACGCTCACTGGACTCTACCCACACACTCACTAGACTCTACCCAAACACTCACTAGACTCTACCCACACTCTCACTAGACTCTACCCACAGGCTCACTAGACTCTACCCACACGCTCACTAGACTCTACCCACACACTCACTAGACTCTACCCACACACTCACTAGACTCTACCCACACACTCACTAGACTCTACCCACACAATCACTAGACTCTACCCAGACGCTCACTAGACTCTACCCACACACTCACTAGACTCTACCCACACACTCACTAGACTCTACCCACACACTCACTAGACTCTACCCACACGCTCACTAGACTCTTCCCACACACTCACTAGACTCTACCCACACGCTCACTAGACTCTACCCACACGCTCACTAGACTCTACCCACACGCTCACTAGACTCTACCCACACTCTCACTAGACTCTACCCACACACTCACTAGACTCTACCCACACGCTCACTAGACTCTACCCACACACTCACTAGACTCTACCCACACGCTCACTAGACTCTACCCACACACTCACTAGACTCTACCCAAACACTCACTAGACTCTACCCACACGCTCACTAGACTCTACCCACACGCTCACTAGACTCTACCCACACGCTCACTAGACTCTACCCACACACTCACACACATACACAAAACACACACACACACAGTCTTGTACAGCTAACCTTGTGGGGACACACAATCCAGTCCCATTCAACATCCTATTTTCCCTAACCCTAGCTCCTAACCCTTATCGTAATTCTAACCCTAACACTAATTCTAACCTTAACCCTAAACCCCCTAGAAATAGCATTTAACACGTCCATACACACACACACACACACACACACACACACACACACACACACACAATCTTCACACTCACTGTGCTACTCTGTTTATTATCTATTTGCCTAGTCACTTTTTATTTTGTTGTGTTACTATTTTCTTTTTATGTTTTATTAATTTATTTCTTACTGTTTAACTGTCACGATCGTGTACTGGAGAGAATGAGGACCAAGGCGCAGCTGGATATGAATACATCTTCTCTGTTTTTATTTAAAAGACGAAGATGAACACGACACGAAACACTTTAACAAAACTATACAAAACAACAAAACGACCGTGAAGCTACAAACGTTGTGCACATACAAACAGGCTACAAACGTTCTTACATAGACAATTACCCACAACTAATGAGAGCCTATGGCTACCCTAAATAAGGCTCCCAATCAGAGACAACCGAAATCAGCTGTCTCTAATTGGGAACTCATTCAGGTAACCATAGACTC
The DNA here is from genome assembly GCF_029448725.1 of Salvelinus fontinalis. Classification (NCBI taxonomy): domain Eukaryota; kingdom Metazoa; phylum Chordata; class Actinopteri; order Salmoniformes; family Salmonidae; genus Salvelinus; species Salvelinus fontinalis. Next base: position 1,067,063 of record NC_074706.1, on the reverse strand, counting down.
TTCTAGATCACTCACCAACATAGACAACGCTAGACTTCTACACTCAACACAAAACCATATATTACACCCCATAACCCCTTTACCAAATAAACACCCAAATCCAACAAAACATAAACATTACCCATGTCACACCCTGACCTAACTAAAATAATAAAGAAAACAAAGAATAATAAGGCCAGGGCGTGACATTAACTCTGCATTGTTGGGGAAGGACCCGTAACTAAGCATTTCATGGCAAAGTCCACACCTGTTGTATTTCGCACGTGACAAAATAAAAAATGTATTATTTTATTTTTCTCTGTGTTTTTTAACCTGTAGTTACTGGCACTCATATCAGCCTGATAATGGTGGTGGCGACCCAAAAAATGGGGAGGAGGACTGTGTTGAGCTGAACACAGAAACATGGCGTCCTGTAAAGGCATGGAATGACCTGTCATGTTTACACAATCGGTACTGGATTTGTGAGAAAGTGGTTTAACAACACCATGACAACAGAGGAGGCTGGTGGGAGGACGCGCACACATACTGCACCTACAGTGAACACAACTTCATTCTCTCTCTCTAAGACACACACATACAGCACCTACAGTGAACACAACTTCATTCTCTCTCTCTAAGACACACACATACAGCACCTACAGTGAACACAACTTCATTCTCTCTCTCTCTAAGACACACACACATACTGCACCTACAGTGAACACAACTTCATTCTCTCTCTCTCTAAGACACACACACATACAGCACCTACAGTGAACACAACTTCATTCTCTCTCTCTAAGACACACACAGCACCTACAGTGAACACAACTTCATTCTCTCTCTCTAAGACACACCAACACACTGTAGGAAGTGTACTGAGGGGCAAAACAACCTGAGAATGGTTGTGAACCAGGAGAAACTGTAACTAGGACTGTGCTGATGTTAATATTGGGTTTTCTGAGCCTGTATATAAATATTCTGACATATCATTTACCTCTCAACATAACAGGATTTGTGAAGAGTTATGCAGCATCTCATTATATAATAGTGCTACAGTGCTAATGCATCTCTCTCTAGTTAAACAGTGTGTAGACATACTGTCATCTGTAAAATTATTGTATTCTGTCAGGATTTGGCCAGGATTGTTCAGGTTCAGGTTTTAGATGCCCCCATTGTGCTTTTTTGACCCTTTTGTTTTTTCCCTTGTTCCAGTTATTATTTGCACCTGTGCCTCATTTCCCTTGAAAGTATTTAAACCCTTAGTGTTCCTCAGTTCTTTGCTCTGTGTTTGTATGTTAGCACCCAGCCCCAGCCATGCTGTGAACTTTTGTTTCTCTAGTTGGATTTTCTTGAGGTACTCTGGTTTTGTTCGTGTTTATTTTTGATTATTCTTTTGAGGTTTGTTTTTTCCCTGCTGTTCTTACCACTTTGTGGATTTTTCCTTGTGTCTTGGAGGATATACATTTTTTCTCTTGGAATTACTTTTGACGTTGTGGATTTATATTTTTTGCCTGAAGATCTTTTCCTTTTTACTTTATTAAACCACCGTCTCTAGTACTGCTGTGTCTGCCTCATCTTCTGGGTTCTGCCGACTATTAGTGGCTCAGTTTACTAAGTGACTGTTTCTCACACCGGAGATCCGAGTTCATAACCGGGTCCTGACAGTATTCATTGTTAAAAAAAAAAACATGTTATGTGATTTGCCATAGGCTTGTGCTTTTTTCATAATCAATTATTAGTATAAATGTCTAGTAAGTAGATGAGGATCAGATTAAGTAAGAAAGGAACCTAGCAGGTTTACCAGCTTCCTGATTGAATGTGATTGAATTGTTAAAAAAATGTGACTTGCTTTTGGACACCGACGGAAGGCAGAACGGTACTGAGAGGATACACACTGCACGCAGGCAAACACACACACACACACACACACAGACACACACACACACACACACACACACACACACACACACACACACACACACACACACACACACACACACACACACACACACACACACAGACAGCATAGATAACAGAAAAAAGGCCCCTATCGGTGGCATAGAGAGAGTACGAGCCATAATGTGAACTCCATTTGAAGGCTGGGGAAGCCACAAACAGGCCAGTCAAAATGACAGGATGAAAGGCTGCACTCGTCACTACTTGTTTTCATGAACCTATCATGTTATATCAATCTATTTTGAATAATCTGTCATGTTTAACTTCCTGAGTGAAGGTGATTGGATACTTGTATATATCAATGTTAGTGGACAACAGACAGTCATCAGAGAGGAACCTGGTGGAGATGCACATCAGAGCACCTACTCAACTACTAGTCAGTGAAGTTAGAATCATACAGTAGATATTACCATTAGGTTTTAGTTAGAAAGGTAATCATACAGTAGATATTACCATTAGGAGTCAGTTAGAAAGGTAATCATACAGTAGATATTACCATTAGGAGTCAGTTAGAAAGGTAATATACAGTAGATATTACCATTAGAAGTCAGTTAGAAAGGTAATCATACAGTAGATATTACCATTAGGAGTCAGTTAGAAAGGTAATCATACAGTAGATATTACCATTAGGAGACAGTTAGAAAGGTAATCACACAGTAGATATTACCATTAGGAGTCAGTTAGAAAGGTAATGATACAGTAGATATTACCATTAGGAGTCAGTTAGAAAGGTAATCACACAGTAGATATTACCATTAGGAGACAGTTAGAAAGGTAATCATACAGTAGATATCACCATTAGGAGTCAGTTAGAAAGGTAATCATACAGTAGATATTACCATTAGGAGACAGTTAGAAAGGTAATCATACAGTATATATTACCATTAGGAGTCAGTTAGAAAGGTAATCATACAGTAGATATTACCATTAGGAGTCAGTTAGAAAGGTAATCATACTGTTATTTAAGATGGATTATTGAGTCAACAAAAAGGTTATTGCAACACCCTGACTGAGGAGAGAGACCAGCTACAGACCAATTACAACAACTTGACTGAGGAGAGAGACCACCTACAGATCAGTTAAGACAACCTGACTAAATCAATCAGAGAGAGAGAATCAAACCGAGAAAGAGAGAGAAAGAAAGAAAGAAAGAAAGACAGAAAGAGAGAATGAGAGAAAGCGAGAGAGAGAAAAAGAAAGAGAGAACATATTTAAATTCACACAGGACACCGGATAAGACAGGAGAAACACTCCATATATAACAGACTGACTCTAGCCCCCCGACACATAAACTATTGCAGCATAAATATTGGAGGCTGAGAGAGGGGGTCGGGAGACACCCTGGCCCCGTCCGACGATACCCCCAGACATGGCCAAACAGGCAGGATATAACCCCACCCACTTTGCCAAAGTGTAGCCCTCACAACACGAGAGGGATAGCTTCAACCACCAACTTACCATCCTGAGACAAGGCCGAGTATAGCCCACGAAGAACTCCCCCCACGGCACAAACCCAAGGGGGGGCGTCAACCCGGACAGGAAGATGACGTAAAGGATTCAACCCTCTCAAGTGATGCACCCCTCCTAGGGACGGCATGGAAGAGCACCAGTAAGCCAGTGACCCTGTAATAGGGTTTGAGGGAGAGAATCCCAGTGGCGAGGGGAACCGGAAAGGCAGAGACAGCAAGGGCAGTTCGTTGCTCCGGTGCCTGTCCATTCACCTTCACACAACTGGGCCAGACTACACTCAATCATGGGACCTACTGAAGAGATGAGTCTTCAATAAAGACTAAAGAGGAGAGACCAGTTACAGACCAGTTACAACAACCTGACTCAGAAGAGAGACCAGCTACAGACCAGTAACAACAATCTGATTGGGGAGAGAGACCAGCTACAGACCAATTACAACAACCTGACTGACGTGAGAGACCAACTACAGACCAGTTACGACACAACCTGACTGAGTAAAGTGACCAGCTACAGACCAGTTACAACAACATGACTGAGGAGAGAGACCAGCTACAGACTAGATACAACAACCTGACTGAGAAGAGAGACCAGCTACAGACCAGATACAACAACCTGATTAAAAAGAGAGATCAGCTGGAGAAGGAGTAGAAGAGATAGCAGAGGAGATAGGAAGAGAGGAGATAGGAGGAGAGGAGATAGCAGAGGAGATAGGAGGAGAGGAATCTAGGAAAGACTAATTGAGATAGAGCCTTAGTGTCAGAGAGAGACATAGAGGAGGAAGAAGTAAATTAAGAGAATGAGGAAGGGAGGAAAAAAAGACAAATAATTGATCTTTTTAGATTTAGAGGAGAGTATGTAATCATACTGTACTCAGTAAAATGCTTCTTCATTATTTTTATTCGCAAAATTGCCATCTGCTTATGCTTAGTTAAAAATAAATGTTTTCAAAAAACAGTGTGACCTGCAGTTGGACACACATAGAAGGCGGAACAGTACTGAGATAACACAAACACATACTTCCCTTTTAAAATTCTGAGAAAGATGTAGACAGAATTCCCCCACACACTTCTGAATAACTCCTTACACTGATGTCACACACTTCTGAATAACTCCTTACACTGATGTCACACACTTCTGAATAACTCCTTACACTGATGTCACACACTTCTGAATAACTCCTTACACTGATTGTACACACTTCTGAATAACTCCTTACACTGATGTCACACACTTCTGAATAACTCCTTACACTGATGTCACACACTTCTGAATAACTCTTCACACTGACGTAACACACAGACAGTATAAAAGACAAAAGGCCCCTATATGGCATAAGGTCATTGGTGATGTATGTGATGAAATAGGTGGCTGGCCACAGAGTACAAGCCATAACGTGACCTCAGTTTGAAGGCTGGGGTGTCAAAGCCTCAGTATTGCTATATGATCTATATGTGAATTCAGAGGGTCACATTTTTTATCCACTAAAATATATGATTACTTCAATTATAACCTGAATCATATGTTTAAAACATATGCACGATGGGAAACAAAAATGTTTCCATTAGAAGGTAACGTGTGGGAAGTCACGTGGTGGAAAGTGATGAGTTGATTTGACAGTTTCAGTAAAAAAAATGTCACTTACAGTAAGGCACAGGAACAGACACAGGGCAGGCAGAGGTAACGATATCACAAGAACCTGTGTAGTCTTAAAGGACTAATGAATCACTATGGTATGGAGCAACATGAATGGACTAATGAATCACTATGGTATGGAGTGACATCTAGTTGTTAAAGGACTAATGAATCACTATGGTATGGAGTGACATCTAGTTGTTAAAGGACTAATGAATCACTATGGTGTGGAGCAACATCTAGTTGTTAATGAATCACTATGGTATGGAGTAACATCTAGTTGTTAATGAATCACTATGGTATGGAGCAACATCTAGTTGTTAATGAATCACTATGGTATGGAGTAACATCTATGTCACGACTTCTGCCGAAGTCGTTGCCTCTCCTTGTCCGGGCGGTGTTCGGCGGTCGACTTCACCGGTCTTCTAGTCATCATCGATCCATTTTTCATTTTCCATTGGTTTTGTCTTGTCTTCCCACACACCTGTTGTCAATCCCATTCATTACCTGTTGTGTATTTAACCCTCTGTTTCCCTTCATGTGTTTGTCAGAGATTGTTCGTTGTCATGTGTTGTGTTAATTGTGTATAGGTGTGCGACGGGTCTTCGTACCCAGATTTGTTTTATATTTTTTCCGTGAGTGTTATGGAGCAGATTACTAGGACTTTAATTAAAGTACTCCATTCTACACTCTATTTGACTCTCCTGCGCCTGACTTCCTCTGCCACTTATACACGCCATTGTGACAGAATCTCTGACCTAAAAAATGAAGTCAGCAGGAGGAGGCACTTCACTAATGGAGGTTGAGGAACGCGTCCTGGAACACGCGGCGGAGATTGACAGTCTGTGCGCTGCCATGGATCGTATTATCCAGAGTATGGATCGCTTGGAGAGACAGGGAGCGTGTCCAGTACCTCCACCACCTCCTGGAATTCCTTCGAACGTTTTTTCCCCTCCGGAACAGAACAGGATCCAGTTATCCCTACCCACAGGATACAATGGAGATACTGCCAGCTGCCAGGGTTTTCTCCTAAAACTGAACTTGTATCTGGCCACGGTCTCTCCAGTACCAACAGACCGTGAGAAAAGCTTCGCCCTCATCTCCTGCCTTACCGGGAAAGCCCTGGAGTGGGCCAACGCTGTGTGTGGAGTGGATAAGGCGTTGGACCATTTTGAGGAGCTCATCTGCCATTTCCGGAAGGTATTCGACCACCCATCCGAAGGCAGAGCAGCAGGTGAGCTCCTCTATCATCTGAGGCAGGGGAAGAGGGGTGCTCAGGAGTTCGCGGTGGAGTTTAGGACTTTGGCTGCCGGCGCTGGATGGAGCGACAGGGCCCTGATCGACCACTACCGTTGTAGTCTACGCGAGGACGTCCGTCGGGAGCTGGCCTGTAGAGACACCACCCTCAACTTCGACCAACTGGTGGATATGTCCATCAGGCTGGACAACATGCTGGCTACTCGGGGACGTCTAGATCGGGGTCTGGTTGTTCCATCCTCCCGCACTCTCTCTCCCGAACCTATGGAATTGGGAGGGATGGTGCGCAGGGAGACCGGAGGGGGTACCCGCTCGAGCACCATCTATGATCGCAGAGATCACACTGCTGATCGGTGCCGGGTTGGTTCCTCTGGGAAAAGAGAAGGCAGGCAGGGCACTCTGGCATCACCCCAGGTGAGTAGGCACCATACTCATCCAGAGCCCTCTGCTGCACTTATGTTTGTCTCTGTCACCTTTCCGGATTTTTCCCTGCATTCCCAGTATAAGGCGCTAGTAGATTCAGGCGCGGCTGGGAATTTCATTAATAAAAATTTAGCTTATAGTTTAGGGATTCCTATTGTTTCTGTGGATATGCCTTTCCCTATTCATGCCTTAGATAGTCGACCAATAGGGTCAGGGTTTATCAGGGAGGTCACCGCACCTTTGTCTATGATAACGCAGGGGGGTCACAAGGAGAAGATTAGTCTTTTCCTTATTGATTCTCCTGCGTATTCTGTGGTGTTAGGCCTACCCTGGTTAACTACTCATAACCCCACTGTTTCTTGGCCACAGAGGGCTCTCACGGGGTGGTCGCGAGAGTGCTCAGGTAGGTGTGTAGGGGTTTCCGTTGGTGCTACTACGGTGGAAAGTCCAGACCAGGTTTCCACCATGCGCATTCCCCCAGAATATGCCGATTTGGCACTCGCCTTCTGTAAAAAGAAGGCGACTCAATTACCACCCCATCGACAGGGGGATTGTGCGATAGATCTCCTGGTAGACGCTGCATATCCCAGGAGTCATGTGTATCCTCTGTCGCAAGCGGAGACAGTGGCTATGAATAATTATATCTCTGAATCCCTGCGTCATGGGTTCATTCAGCCATCCATTTCACCCGCCTCTTCGAGTTTCTTTTTTTGTGAAGAAGAAGGATGGCGGTTTACGCCCGTGCATTGATTATCGAGACCTTAATAAAATCACGGTAAAATATAGTTACCCGCTACCTTTGATTAATACAGTAATGGAGTCAATGCGCGGGGCCCGCTTCTTCACAAAATTGGATCTCAGGAGTGCGTACAATCTGGTGCGTATTAGGAAGGGGGATGAGTGGAAGACGGCATTTAGCACCACCTCAGGTCATTATGAGTACCTGGTCATGCCATATGGGTTGATGAATGCTCCATCAGTCTTCCAATCGTTTGTAGATGAGATCTTCAGGGACCTGAATGGGCAGGGTGTAGTGGTGTATATCGATGATATTTTGATATACTCTGCTACACGCGCTGAGCATGTGTCCTTGGTGCGCAGGGTGCTTGGTCGCCTGTTGGAGCATGATTTATATGTCAAGGCTGAGAAATGCTTGTTCTTCCAACAATCCATCTCCTTCCTAGGGCATCAGATTTCCACTTCAGGAGTGGAAATGGAGAGAGACCGCATTACAGCCGTGCGTAATTGGCCGACTCCAACCACGGTAAAGGAGGTGCAGCGTTTTTTAGGGTTTGCCAATTACTACCGGAGATTTATCCGGGGTTTTGGTCAGGTTGCAGCTCCCATTACCTCACTGCTAAAGGGGGGACCGGTGCGCTTGCAGTGGTCGGCCGAGGCGAATAGGGCTTTTGGTAAACTGAAGGCTCTGTTTACCTCGGCGCCTGTGTTGGCTCATCCGGATCCCTCTTGCCATTCATAGTAGAGGTGGACGCATCCGAAGCTGGGATAGGAGCAGTGCTCTCTCAGCGTTCGGGTGTGCCACCGAAGCTTCGCCCCTGTGCTTTCTTTTCGAAGAAGCTCAGCCCGGCGGAGCGTAACTATGATGTGGGGGACCGAGAGCTGTTAGCTGTCGTAAAAGCCTTGAAGGTGTGGAGGCATTGGCTTGAGGGGGCTAATCACCCTTTTCTCATCTGGACTGACCACCGCAATCTGGAGTACATCCGGCAGGCGAAGAGACTAAATCCTCGCCAGGCAAGGTGGGCCATGTTTTTCACTCGTTTTGTGTTTACGCTTACTTACAGACCAGGCTCCCAGAACGTCAAGGCAGACGCATTGTCTCGGCTGTATGACACAGAGGAGCGACCCATGGATCCCACTCCCATACTCCCAGAGTCGTGTTTGGTGGCGCCAGTAGTGTGGGAGCTGGACGCGGACATTGAGCGGGCGTCACGTGCAGAGCCCTCTCCTCCTGAGTGTCCAGCTGGTCGTCTGTACGTTCCGTCTGCTGTCCGCGACCGATTGATCTATTGGGCTCACACATCACCCTCCTCTGGTCATCCTGGGATAGGTCGGACGATGCGCTGTCTTGATGGGAGGTACTGGTGGCCCACTTTAGCTAAGGACGTGAGGATTTATGTTTCCTCCTGTTCGGTGTGCGCCCAGTGCAAGGCTCCTAGACACCTGCCTAGAGGTAAGCTTTTACCTTTACCCGTTCCTCAACGGCCGTGGTCGCACCTGTCAGTGGATTTTGTGACTGATCTTCCACCTTCACAGGGTTACACCACGATCCTGGTCGTTGTGGATCGGTTCTCTAAGTCCTGTCGTCTTCTCCCTTTGCCCGGTCTCCCTACGGCCTTACAAACTGCAGAGGCTCTGTTTACACATGTTTTCCGGCATTATGGGGTGCCTGAGGATATAGTGTCTGATCGGGGTCCCCAGTTCACGTCAAGGGTCTGGAAGGCGTTCATGGAACGTCTGGGGATCTCGGTTAGTCTTACCTCAGGTTTTCACCCCGAGAGTAATGGGCAGGTGGAGAGAGTTAACCAGGATGTGGGCAGGTTTCTGCGGTCCTATTGCCAGGACCGGCCAGGGGAGTGGGCGAAGTTCGTGCCCTGGGCAGAGATAGCCCAGAACTCGCTACGTCACTCCTCCACTAACCTTACCCCTTTTCAATGTGTATTAGGGTATCAGCCGGTTCTGGCTCCTTGGCATCAGAGTCAGACCGAAGCTCCTGCGGTGGACAATTGGTTTCGGCACGCTGAGGAAACTTGGGAGGCAGCCCACGTCCACCTTCAGCGTGCCATAAGGCGCCAGAAAATTGGCGCAGACCGTCGCCGCAGTGAGGCCCCGGTGTTCGTACCAGGGGACAGGGTCTGGCTCTCGACCCGAAACCTGCCCCTCCGCCTGCTCTGCCGGAAGCTGTGTCCGCGGTTTGTGGGGCCGTTTAAAGTCCTGAGGAGAGTGAACGAGGTATGTTATAGATTACAACTGCCCATTAATTACCGTATTAACCCCTCGTTCCATGTGTCTCTCCTCAGGCCGGTGGTGGCTGGCCCGCTCCAGGAGGCTGAAGTGCGTGAAGTTCCTCCGCCTCCTCTAGACATCGAGGGGGTCCCGGCGTACGCTATTCGATCCATTTTGGATTCGAGACGTCGGGCGAGGGGCCTTCAGTACCTCGTGGACTGGGAGGGGTACGGGCCGGAGGAGAGATGCTGGGTTCCGGTGGAGGACGTTTTAGATCCTTCTATGTTAAAAGAATTCCACCGCCTCCATCCGGATCGCCCTGCACCTCGCCCTCCGGGTCGTCCCCGAGGCCGGTGTCGACGCGCTGCTGGAGCCGCGCGTCAGGGGGGGGGTAATGTCACGACTTCTGCCGAAGTCGTTGCCTCTCCTTGTCCGGGCGGTGTTCGGCGGTCGACTTCACCGGTCTTCTAGTCATCATCGATCCATTTTTCATTTTCCATTGGTTTTGTCTTGTCTTCCCACACACCTGTTGTCAATCCCATTCATTACCTGTTGTGTATTTAACCCTCTGTTTCCCTTCATGTGTTTGTCAGAGATTGTTCGTTGTCATGTGTTGTGTTAATTGTGTATAGGTGTGCGACGGGTCTTCGTACCCAGATTTGTTTTATATTTTTTCCGTGAGTGTTATGGAGCAGATTACTAGGACTTTAATTAAAGTACTCCATTCTACACTCTATTTGACTCTCCTGCGCCTGACTTCCTCTGCCACTTATACACGCCATTGTGACAATCTAGATGTTAAAGGACTAATGAATCACTATGGTGTGGAGCAGCATCTAGTTGTTAAAGGACTAATGAATCACTATGGCATGGAGTAATATCTAGTTGTTAAAGGACTAATGAATCACTATGGTATGGAGTAACCTCTAGTTGTTAAAGGACTAATGAATCACTATGATATGGAGTAACATCTAGTTGTTAAAGGACTAATGAATCACTATGGTATGGAGTAATATCTAGATGTTAAAGGACTAATGAATCACTATGGTATGGAGTGACATCTAGTTGTTAAAGGACTAATGAATCACTATGGTATGGAGTAACATCTAGTTGTTAATGAATCACTATGATATGGAGTAACATCTAGTTGTTAAAGGACTAATGAATCACTATGGTATGGAGTAACAGCTAGTTGTTAATGAATCACTATGGTATGGAGTAACCTCTAGTTGTTAAAGGACTAATGAATCACTATGATATGGAGTAACATCTAGTTGTTAAAGGACTAATGAATCACTATGGTATGGAGTAACATCTAGTTGTTAATGAATCACTATGGTATGGAGTAACATCTAGATGTTAAAGGACTAATGAATCACTATGGTATGGAGTAACATCTAGTTGTTAAAGGACTAATGAATCACTATGGTATGGAGTAACATCTAGTTGTTAAAGGACTAATGAATCACTATGGTATGGAGTAACATCTAGTTGTTAATGAATCACTATGGTATGGAGTAACATCTAGTTGTTAATGAATCACTATGGTATGGAGTAACATCTAGTTGTTAAAGGAATAATGAATCACTATGATATGGAGTGACATCTATTTGTTAAAGGTTAAAGGACTAATGAATCACTATGGTGTGGAGTAACATCTAGTTTTTATCCATTGTCTTGCAGTGTTATCACAGTTACCGACCATTTACCACATCACGACTAAAGAAGGATACCAGATACAGACCAGATACAACAACCTGACTAAAGAGAGAGACCAGCTACATAGGAAGAGAGAGGGTCTCATGAGAAAGTTCTCTAATCATTTACTTAGTAAATGGTCGACGTGATCATGAGAAAAGAGGTTTTCCATTTATAAGACCAACACAACTGCAGAGAGTGACCAGCTACAGACCAGCTACAAGAAACTGACTGAAGAGAGACCAGCTACAGGCCAGTTACCACACCCTGACTAAAGAGATAGAACACTTAAAGCTTATTTAACACAACATTACTGAGGAGAGAGATCAGCTAGAGGCAAGTTTCAACAACCTGACTAAAGAGAGAGACTAGATACAGACCAGATACAACAACCTGACTGAAGAGAGAGACCAGATACAGACCAGTTACAACAATCTGACTGAAGACAGAGACCAGATACATAGGGAGAGAGATGATCTCATGAGAAAGTTTTCTAATCATTTACTTAATAAATGATCATGACGTCAATTGCACATGCTGTTTGGTCCAATGGTAAATGACGAGACAGAGACATTCATGCGTGTAACCAGCCTTGTTCTGTACATCATGACACTTCCGGGTATCTCAAGCACCCCGGTATAAATACATGAGTTGCAGTAATAAACATTTACCAACAGATGGCATCACTGTGCCATCTTAAACCCATAACATCTTCCCTTTAATAAAATAGGACAGGAGGTGTCAATTCATTAACAAAACAAACCTAGTAATAATTTCCAACATGAACAGTTTAGTTTTTTTTTTTTTTTTTTTTTCTCAGATAACAACTTAACACATTTTGATAGTCTCTTTACTTTTTTTTTTTTTTCTTTTAAATCTCTTTCTGTCAACCCTGATGGGAAACCTACAGATTAAAACCTGTTATGGCTGCACGCTGAATATTGAAAAAACTGGAAAATGTGTGCACATTTTCAAACGGCCTCCTAAGAAACTTTTTATTTTCCAATATGCATATATTTACTACTGTTGGATAGATAACAGTCTGTAGTTTCTAAAAAGGTTTGAATTGTTTCTCTAAGTCGAACAGAAATATTTTTACAGCCATTTTCCCAGCCGAATTGAGTTTCCCAAAATGCGATGTGTCTCTTTAAGACCTTCTCTATAAAAGGCCATTTGACTTGGGACCATAGGGACACGTCAGAGGCGTACGTCAGACTGTAATGCGGAAGTGAGAATTGAAAGGAGTCGAATATCTCGTCCCTGGACTGAATAACAGAACTTCTTGTGAGACCTGCGCAGTTAAAATAAAAATCCGGGCGCGAAGGATAATTTGATCTCGGCTTCTGGAACAAGGTAGATAACGTTGAATATGATGCCTGACTACGATATTATTTGCTACATGTCACAAAATCATCCTAAAGTAGGTTTTTTCAATATACTTTAATTATATTATTGCAATTTATTCTGGACTTTAGATGTGAAACGACGGAAGAATTTTTTGAAGAAACGCTTTCTGGCGCAGCAATGCTACCGTGCTAGCTAACCAAAGAGGGAAATAATTCGTTCTGGAACCCAACTAAAGACTCTACTGGACATTGGACCCCGTTACAACATTCTGATGGAGTACCAAGAAAGATAAGACCCAATTTGGGATGCTTTTTCATATATATGTCGAACTGTTGAATGCTAACGCTGCTAACTATGCTAGGCTAGCGCTTGACTAGAATCAATGCTGCCTTATGCTAGCTTATGATGTTAGCTAATATAACGATATATTGTGTTTTCGCTGTAAAACACTTCAAAAATCGGAAATGTTGTCTGTATTCACAAGATATCTGTCTTTCATTAGTTATCCACCATATGTTTTTCTGAAATGTTTTATGAGGTGTAATTAGTAGCCGACGTTGGTGTATGTATTTTCTCTGGCTACTCCCGGCTGGATTCAGACTGTAGCTATGTATTAGCATTTTTGGGTAGCATCAATGTAAAACAGATTTATAGCTAAAATATGCACTTTTTATGAACAAAACATAGATTTATTGTGTAACATGTTATATGACTGTCATCTGAGGTCGTTTTTTCTGGGCTCTTTAGGTTGGTTTTAGTTTATTTCGGTTGGTTGTGCATGCTACTTCAATCATAATTCATACTTCATAATCATAATTCATACGTGTCTGTCCACTTTTGTATTTGGTGGTGAGCTAACATAAATATATGTGGTGTTTTCTCTGTAAAACATTTAAAAAATCGGACATGTTGGCTGGATTGACAAGATGTTTATCTTTCAAATGCTGTATTGGACTTGTTAATGTGTAAAAGTTAAATATTTTTAAAAAATAGATTTTGAATTTCGCGCTCTGCAGCTGTTGTCATTTTCGGTCCGAGGTCGGGCTTGCACCCCAAACAGGTTAAGTCTTTTTGGTGGCTGAGACAAACGCCCGTAGCGTGAAAAGACAGGGGGCTTGTCTGCGAGGACTGCGGGTTCCCGCACAGGCGTGTCACCTGACTGTCTAAGAGGAGTATTGATGGGCGAGGGAGCAGCCGACCTGTGATCACCTGGCTCTTCGCCCAGTGCCTCAGGCCCCATGTGACTTGACCTGTGATCACCTGGCTCTTCGCCCAGTGCCTCAGGCCCCATTGCTGGAGTTCCGTCTTTTGTCATGCGACCCATTTGACCATCAGGGTTCTGAGTAGGTGCTGGCTCAGCAATCCGAAGGTCAACCCTGTTGCGACGGTACAGTGATCCATTCACTTCGACCAAGTAGGAGCGTGGTGCCACTTTCTGTACACAGGATCCGAGTCTCCAGAGGCCCGTCCGGTCCCCTGGTAGTGGCTTCATTCGCACCGTTTCACCCACCCTGAGCTCAGGTAAGTATTTTGCTGATTTGTCGTAGATGAACTTGGAGACCTGTCTTCTGTGACGTAGCTTCACCAGCACGTCAGTCACCACACAGGGCTCCAGGAGAGTGTTGGCTACTGGCAGAGCTGCTTTTAAGCGCCGTGCCATGAGGCGCTGGGCCGGGCTGCTATCCATGCCTTCTGTCGGGGTATTGCGCCACTGCAGGATTGCTTTCCAGGCATCTTTGCCCTCTCGCAGAGCCTTTTTGCAGAGGTTCTTTGCGATTTTTACTGCAGACTCCGCCTTCCCATTAGCTTTTGGGTATCGTGGTGATGAAGTGACGTGCTCAAATTCCCATCCTGCAGCAAATTTTCGGAACTCAACACCGGAGAATTGGGGTCCATTGTCTGAAATTACCCTATCTGGCTGGCCATAGCGGGCAAACTGAGCCTTGCAGCGTTTGATCGTTGTCTCTGCTGAGAGGTCGGGGAGGAGGTCAATCTCCCAAAAGTCTGAATAATGATCAACTACCAGCAGAAAGTCTTTGCCACTGTGCTGGAAGAGATCTAAACTTACTATCTGCCAGGGGCGCATCGGTAGCTCGTGGGACATCATCGTCTCTCTCTGTTGTTCAATGGCGTATTCATTGCAGATTGTGCATTTACTGACATAGTCTTTGATTTCACTCTGCATTCCTGGCCAACACAGTGTGTCACGTGCTTGTCTGTAACAGGCCTCACCTGCTATGTGACTTGAGTGCACACGTGCCAACATCTCATGGCGCAGAGACCGGGGAATAACGACTCTCTGACACATGAATATTACTCCGTTTTGAACACTGAGCTCCTCTTTGACTTGCCAATATTCTCTGACGGCTAAAGCAGTTTCTTCCTTGCAGTCGGGCCAGCCCATCATAATCACAGACCTCAATGCCTGGAGTTGTCCGTCCCTGTCTGTGTGCCGTCTGATTTGTATAAGGCGCTGGTCCGTAACATTGAGGTAGTCAGCCTGGTTGATGTGTTCAACATCCACTTGCTCTCTTTGTAAGCTGCACACTGCGTGTTGTTCATGCATGGAGCGTGTGTGAATGCCTGATGCAGTAGCCCTGCTGAGCGTGTCACTCACATACATCTCTGGCCCTGGCTTATACACCACCGTGAAATTGTAGTTTTGTAGGGCCAGTAGCATGCTCTGCAGTCGTTTTGGGGCATTCAGAAGAGGCTTGCTGAATATAGCAATAAGGGGCTTGTGATCTGTCTCTGCGGTAATATTGTCACGCCCGTACAGGTAGTGGTGGAAGCGTTGGCATGCAAACACAATGCTGAGGCACTCCTTCTCTATCTGGGCATAGTTCTGCTCTGTTAGGGTGAGTGCCCTAGAGGCGAATGCCACAGGCTGGCTCTCCTGCATGAGGCAACAGCCAAGTCCATACTGGCTTGAGTCACTCTGAATCGTGACAGGTTTTGACACATTGTAGTAACGCAGTACAGGTGTCTGGGTGACCAGTTTTTTTATTTCCCTCACCGCTGCGTCATGTTTTGGGAGCCAATGCCAGATGGCGTCCTTGTCCATGAGCCTCCTTAGTGGCTCACACACTTCAGAGAGCCGCGGCAGGAATTTGGCCAGGTAAGTGACGAATCCGACGAAGCGCTGCACTCCCTTCACGTCAGATGGGTGGGGCATTTCCAAGACAGCCTTCACTTTTTCAGGATCCGCCTTCAATCCGATGGAGGACAAGATGTGCCCATGAAAGCGGACCTCTGGCACTTTAAACTGAAGCTTTTTTATGCTTAGCCTTAGCTTGACCTGTCTGCATCTGACCATCAGGGCCAGCAGCTTGGCGTCATGGTCACATTCTGCCTCCTCATCACTGTCCCCACAGCCCACTACGAGGATGTCATCTGCTATAGGTTCCACGCCACTGAGTCCCATCAACAGCTCGTGCTGCTTCCGCTGATACACCTCTGGAGCCACGGAGACACCAAACGGAAGCTTCAACCACCTCTTCCTGCCCCAGGGTGTCCAAAAGGTGGTCATGTAGCTGCTGGGCTCGTCGAGCTTGCACTGCAGGAAGGCATCTCTAGCGTCCACGAGCGTGAAGATTCTGGCCTTTGGGAGCTTGTAAAGAACATCCTCCAACGTGGGCATAATGTAATGTGAACGTCGCAGAGCCCGGTTGAGGTGTTTAGGATCAATGCATATCCGTAGCTTGTCTGGTTTCTTGATGATAACCATATTACTTATCCAGTCTGTAGGCTCAGTGACGGATATCATGTGGCCATCTGCTTCGTATTTGTCAAGCTGAGTCTTCGTAGCTGCTTTCATGGCCACTGGTACATTACGGGGTGCACACTGGACAGGCTGGATTGCTGCGTCCAACTCAAAGTGGACTTCCCCGGGAACTGACTCGACCGGGGCGTTGAAGACATCATGGTACTTGCTTAGGAGTGTCTCCTTGCTCAGGGGCCCAGCCTTGACTTTATCTATAATGTTAAGATCAGCTGGGATGGTAAAGTTAATAAGCCCAAGGCGCTCGCATGTAGAACCTGACAGTAATGGCTGTTGACTAGCCTCAACTATTTCAAACTCAAGGGTGTGTTTCTGGCCACGTAAAACACACTCTGTCACAAACAGGCCTAAAGAGGTCATGAACTGGCCTGAATACAGTTTCAGCTTGGTGCTACTCTGTGTGAGATTGTCTCTGGGCGCGAGCCTCCTTTTATCTTTAAGGCTCATAACGTTGCATGTGGCCCCTGAATCTATCTGGCATTGCTGTGGTTTATTATTAAGTAGCAGAGTGACAAACCACTTTTTTCCTTTTGCCTTCACTGCCCCTATGCACTCGCTAGCACATACATCCTCTGTGCTGTTGTTCCCTTCATCTGTGTTTGTTTCAATGGAGTGCACCTTACCCTCCTTTCTCTTGCTTTTCATGCAGACCCCCTTGTGAAGTGATTAGCTGTACCACAGGATTTGCATATTTTTCCATAGGCTGGGCAGTGTTCTTTTCCTCGTCCATGAGAAATGCCACAATATCGGCATGTATTGGGGTTGTCTACTGCAGAGTTGGCTGTATAATTAGCATTAGGTGTAGCAAAGGGGAATTTCTTTACTGGCTGCCTGAATGTAGCATTGACATTGTCCATATGTTGCCTTTCTAGCTCCATGGACCTTATCCGTATATCAGTAAGCTCTGCTGCACGGCATGTCTCCACTGCCAAGACCAGCGTCAGGTCACGTTCTCTCAGCAAACGTCTGCGGGTGCCCTCATCAGTTATACCAAGCACTGTCTTATCTCTGATCAGTTCATCTCTTAAAGCACCATAGTCACATGTAGCTGCCTTTTCCCTTAACCTAGTGACAAAGCTGTCAATGGACTCCCCGTCCTCCTGTTTGCAACAACCGAAAACATAAAGCTCGTAGATGACGTTCTTTGCTGGCTTAAAGTAATGTTCAAGAGCATCAAGAATAGTTATAGCGTTACCTTGCTGAGCTGCTGTTAGGTTCAGGTTGTGTTTGTATACGTGTCGGCATTCAGTTCCCATTATAGTCCTCAAAGTGGCAGCCACAACCTCTTCGTCCTTTTCCAGAAGTCCCGTTGCTAGCGCATAGTCTTCCCATTCACCTCTAAACGTATCCCAGTTCGTGCTCCAATCCCCGCTGAGCTTCATAACGGCGGGAGGGGGAATGTTCGCTGCCATGTCTAACCGGTGCTAACAACACTGAAGCTAACTAGCAAACTCACTCTAGCTAAAGCCAATTCCGGCGAAATTTTACTCAAATAAACAATTGTTTGGTAAACCAGAACAGGTTACTCTAATTTGCGGAAAGCATGGTTAGTGATCCCCCTTCTGACACCATGTTTGTTCCAATGGTAAATGACGAGACAGAGACATTCATGCGTGTAACCAGCCTTGTTCTGTACATCATGACACTTCCGGGTATTTCAAGCACCCCGGTATAAATACATGAGTTGCAGTAATAAACATTTACCAACAGATGGCATCACTGTGCCATCTTAAACCCATAACACATGCCTCATATGCAGAAAATGTGTGTTTGTGTTGTTTAATAATAAGAGGTGCAGAATAATAAAAAGTAAAATGTTTTTGTCTTGTAGAACAAACCTGTCCTGAAGGCTGGCAGAAGTTTGATTCCAGTTGGTACTTCATCTCTACAGAGACTGAAACCTGGAAGGAGAGCAGACAGGACTGTCTGGAGAGAGGAGCAGACCTGGTGATCATAAACAGTGATATGGAACAGGTGAGAGAGAGAATTTTAACAAAAGCACAGATTAATAAATAAAGGAACAATGTCCTTTAACATGGCCTACCAGATTCCTGATCAAATGTGATTGGATGTTTAAAGTGTGACCTGCAGTTGGACACAGACAGAGGGCAGAACAGAACGCTGCACAGACAGAGCCACACGCTGCACAAATGCAATCCCACACACACGCATAAACGCACGCACGTCTGTGAGGTTCCCCTTTTAAACCTCTGATAAAGATGCAGACAGATTTCTTACAAACTTCTGAATATTTCCTCAAACTGATGTCACACACAGACAGCACAGAGAGGAAAAAATTCCCAAGCCAAAATGTCACTTCCTTATGAACAATGTCACAAATAGTTATTGTGAAATATGACGTCTTGATGGAAAGTAATTGGGTACTTAAAACATTCTTTCAACTGCAGTCGACCACAGACAGTCATCAGAGGGTTACCAGTGGAGATGCATATCAAAGCAAATACAGAACTACTAGTCATCATACAGTAGATATTACCATTAGGAGTCAGTTAGAAAGGTAATCATACAGTAGATATTACCATTAGAAGTCAGTTTGAAAGGTAATCATACAGTAGATATTACCATTAGGAGTCAGTTAGAAAGGTAATCATACAGTAGATATTACCATTAGGAGTCAGTTAGAAAGGTAATCATACAGTATATATTACCATTAGGAGTCAGTTAGAAAGGTAATCATACAGTAGATATTACCATTAGGAGTCAGTTAGAACGGTAATCATACAGTAGATATTACCATTAGGAGTCAGTTAGAACGGTAATCATACAGTAGATATTACCATTAGAAGACAGTTAGAAAGGTAATCATACAGTAGATATTACCATTAGGAGTCAGTTAGAAAGGTAATCATAAGTAAGTTAATACTATAAGTAAATGCTAAAATCATTTATATTACAATAAGAGGTCAAACAGACTGAATTAGTTGATTAAGTGATTGATTGGGGTAATCATTGATATTCGGTACGGTTAGTTAAGATGGCCGACTACGTCAACAAACAGGTGATTGAATTAAACAAAGTTAATGAAGAAAACTGTAAAAGAGCAACGAGGAGCGTGAAGACTGAGACCCGTCGCTCAGGTACAAAGAATGATCTTTCTCTCTCTTACACACGCAGATGCAGACAGGTATGAACGCACAAACCTAAAGCACTCACGTATGCTGACACGTGCACACACACAAATATCACATCATAGAAAAACACTTGTACATGTTTTATTGCTCAGTCTTCTGTGTGGTTCAGTTGGTACAGAGCCTGGGGTTTACAAACTGCTGGGGTCACAAACACTAAAATGTATCAATTCAATTTATTGTTTAAATTCAGTTATTGGAACTATGTGGAACTATTTAATAATCAATTAAAAATAACCTTTTTAAACAACAACACACTGGACACCCCACCGCTGTTATTGGTAAACATCTGAGGGTCTGGTAACCTGAAACAGGCTCTGTGCACCTGGTGACCTGCCTGTTATTGGTAAACAGATGAGGGTCTGGTAACCTGAAACAGGCTCTGTGCACCTGGTGACCTGCATGTTATTGGTAAACATCTGAGGGGCTGGTAACCTGAAACAGGCTCTGTGCACCTGGTGACCTGCCTGTTATTGGTAAACAGATGAGGGTCTGGTAACCTGAAACAGGCTCTGTGCACCTGGTGACCTGCATGTTATTGGTAAACATCTGAGGGGCTGGTAACCTGAAACAGGCTCTGTGCACCTGGTGACCTGCCTGTTATTGGTAAACATCTGAGGGTCTGGTAACCTGAAACAGGCTCTGTGCACCTGGTGACCTGCCTGTTATTGGTAAACATCTAAAGGTCTGGTAACCTGAAACAGGCTCTGTGCACCTGGTGACCTGTCTGTTATTGGTAAACAGCTGAGGGCCTGGTAACCTGAAACAGGCTCTGTGCACCTGGTGACCTGTCTGTTATTGGTAAACATCTGAGTGGCTGGTAACCTGAAACAGGCTCTGTGCACCTGGTGACCTGTCTGTTATTGGTAAACATCTGAGTGGCTGGTAACCTGAAACAGGCTCTGTGCACCTGGTGACCTGTCTGTTATTGGTAAACAGCTGAGGGCCTGGTAACCTGAAACAGGCTCTGTGAACCTGGTGATCTGCACGTTTTTTCCACTCAAAGAAACGTAACCAATCTCAAAAAATTGGACGCTGCAGAAATGTAACCACTCTCAAATTTATAGACAGAACTATGTATGACTGGTACGGTATGTAATTCATAGACAGAACTACAGTATGTATGACTGGTACTGTATGTAATTCATAGACAGAGCTATGTATGACTGGTACTGTATGTAATTCATAGACAGAACTACAATATGTATGACTGGTACTGTATGTAATTCATAGACAGAACTACAATATGTATGACTGGTACGGTATGTAATTCATAGACAGAACTACAGTATGTATGACTGGTACTGTATATAATTCATAGACAGAACTATAGTATGTATGACTGGTACTGTATGTAATTCATAGACAGAACTACAGTATGTATGACTGGTACTGGATGTAATTCATAGACAGAACTACAGCATGTATGACTGGTACGGTATGTAATTCATAGACAGAACTACAGTATGTATGACTGGTACTGTATATAATTCATAGACAGAACTATAGTATGTATGACTGGTACTGTATGTAATTCATAGACAGAACTACAGTATGTATGACTGGTACTGGATGTAATTCATAGACAGAACTACAGTATGTATGACTGGTACTGGATGTAATTCATAGACAGATCTATGTATGACTGGTACTGTATGTAATTCATAGACAGAACTACAGTATGTATGAATGGTACTGTATGTAATTCATAGACAGAGCTACAGTATGTATGACTGGTACAGTATGTAATTCATAGACAGAACTATGTATGACTGGTACTGTATGTAAATCATAGACAGAACTATGTATGACTGGTACTGGATGTAATTCATAGACAGAACTACAGTATGTATGACTGGTACTGTATGTAATTCATAGACAGAGCTACAGTATGTATGACTGGTACTGTATGTAATTCATAGACAGAGCTACAGTATGTATGACTGGTACTGTATGTAATTCATAGACAGAACTACAATATGTATGACTGGTACTGTATGTAATTCATAGACAGAACTATGTATGACTGGTACTGTATGTAATTCATAGACAGAGCTACAGTATGTATGACTGGTACTCTGTGTATGACTGGTACTGTATGTAATTCATAGACAGAACTATGTATGCAAGGACTGTCCGTCCATGAGATCAAAATGATAGTTTTACCCATCTGAGGCTACACAGTGTTTGTTAACAATTCCATGGTAGGACAAGCTGATATTTGGGGTCCTGGTGGGTTTAGAAAGTTAAGCTCATGAGGCATATACAGTATACGTTACCTTATTCATGAATCAATGGTGAAACATAATGAATTTAATAATGAATTTAAAAGTAAAACATATAGATATAGCAATCGCAGATTACACCCTTAAATCATGCCAATTTGTAAGTCGCTCTGGATAAGAGCGTCTGTTAAATGACTTAAATGTAAATGTAAAATGCTGTAGCAATCACAGATAGCCTCTTTACATCATGCTTCAGCTATATTGTGTAATTTTTGTAATTTCTTCATACAGTAGCTTCCTGTGTATCAGATTTGAGATGACCACAAGCTTTAGAAAACTGTTGCTTCTAACCGTAACTCAATGAAGCAATGGACATTTTTGGTTCTCAGAATTCTCATCATAGTCTTTAGTGATGTAAGATGATGTTAGTTCTGTTTTCATCATAACAAAGGATGGTGTGTGTGTGTGTGTGTGTGTGTATTTCTCTGCAGATGGAAGACTAAGACTCTACAGGATGGCTGCTGTGTGTTTAGGAGTGCTGTGTGTTCTACAAGTCATTCTCAACATCTCCCTGAGACTGGCTTTCTGTGAGTGAGGCCCAAATGACACCCTATTACCACAGTACTTTTGACAGTTCACTATGTAGGGAACAGGGTGCCATTAGGGACTGCGTACCGGAACCGATTTCAGTCAAAGTCAAGCACTGACAAAAATGTGACACCAAAAACAAAAAAACTGCATCAGCTCTGCTTGAGTACACAAACCATGTCTACAGTGTATTCAGGAAGTATTCAGACGTCTTCACTTTTTCCACATTTTGTTACGTTATTCAAAAATTGATGAGTGGAAAAAAAAATTGAATCAATCTACACGCAATACTGCATAATGACAAAGTGAAAACAGGTTAATAGAATATTTTCCAAATGTATAAAAAAAACAGATACCTCATTTACATAAGTATTCAGACCCTTTGCTATGAAACTCGAAATTGAGCTCAGGTACATCCTCTTTCCATTGATCATCCTTGAGATGTTTCTACAACTTGATTGGAGTCCATCTATGGTAATTTCAATTGTTTGGACTTGATTTGGAAAGACACACACGTCTATATAAGGCCCCACAGTTGACAGTGCAGGTCAGAGCAAAAACCAAGCCATGAGGTCGAAGGAATTGTCCATAAAGCTCCGAGACAGGATTGTGTCGAGGCATAGATCTGGGGAAGGGTACCAATACATTTCTGCAGCATTTAAGGTCCACAAGAGCACTGTGGCCTCCATCATTCTTAAAGACACTTCCTAGAGCTGGCCGCCTAGCCAAACTGAGCAATAGGGGCGAAGGGACTTGGTCCGGGAGGTGACCAAGAACCTGATAGTCAGTCTGACAGAGCTCCAGAGTTCCTCTGTGGAGATGGGAGAACCTTCCAGAAGGACAACTATCTCTGCAGCACTCCACCAATCAGGCCTTTATGGTAGAGTGGCCAGACGGAAGCCACTCCTCAGTAAAAGGCACATGACAGACAACGCAGGAGTGGCTTCGGGACAAGTCTCTGAATGTCCTTTAGAGGCCCAGCCAAAGCCCGGACTTGAACCCGATCGAACACCTCTGGAGAGACTTAAAAATAGCTGTGCAGCGATGCTCCCCATCCAACCTGACAGAGGTTGAGAGGATCTGTGTCACGCCCTGACCATAGAGAGCCCTTGGTTCTCTATGGTGTAGTAGGTCAGGGCGTGACTAGGGGGTGGTCTAGTATGCCTATTTCTATGTTGGTGCTAATAGGGTTCCCAATTAGAGGCAGCTGTTTATCTTTGCCTCTGATTGGGGATCATATTTAGGTAGGCATTTCCCCACCTGTGGTTTTGTGGGATATTGATTGTTTGTGTTTAGTTGCCTGTGTGCAAGTCATGACTTCACATTTCGTTGTTTCTTTATTGTTTTGTTTGTTTCACGGAGATTAAAAATATGTGGAACTATACTCACGCTGCGCCTTGGTCCGTCTCTCAAAACGATCGTGTCAATCAGCAGAGAAAAATGGGAGAAACTCTCCAAATACAGGTGTGCCAAGCTTGTAGAATCATACCCAAGAAGTCTCAAGGCTGTGATCGCTGCCAAAGGTGCTTCAACAAAGTGCTGAGTAAACGGTATGAATAATTATGTATATGTGATATCTGTTATTTACTTTTAATAAAGTTGCAAAATGTTTACAAAACTGTTTTTGCTTTGTCATTTTGGGGTATTGTGTGTAGATTGATGAGGGGAGAAAACAATGAAACTTTTGTCGCTCTCACGTGAACGCGCGTGGTCAGCGCATGTTCAGGTCATGATAGACCTGACTCATTCCTCTCTCCTTCAGCCTCACTTCACAGTAGAAGCATCAGTCAAGGTTCTAACGACTGTTGACATCTAGTGGAAGCCTTAGGAAGTACAACATTGAGGAATGCTCAACTGGTGTCGCTCATTCAGACGACAGAAACTTTCAACCGGTTTTACCCATTAAGTAGCGAGTCGGAGTCTGAGGCAGAGTCTTCTCTTGTCTCTACTCCTCACGTTACGGGGTCAGAGACGCCGAAGCTTCCCACCATTAGCTCTGACAAATTGAAAACCCTAGTCATTGGCGACTCCATTACCCGCAGTATTAGACTTAAAACGAATCACCCAGCGATCATACACTGTTTACCAGGGGGCAGGGCTACCGACGTTAAGGCTAATCTGAAGATGGTGCTGGCTAAAGCTAAAACTGGTTAGTGTAGAGAGTATAGAAATATTGTTATCCACGTCGGCACCAACGATGTTAGGATGAAACAGTCAGAGGTCACCAAGCGCAACATAGCTTCAGCGTGTAAATCAGCTAGAAAGATGTGTCGGCATTGAGTAATTGTCTCTGGCCCCCTCCCAGTTAGGGGGAGTGATGAGTTCTACAGCAAAGTCTCACAACTCAATCGCTGGTTGAAAACTGTTTTCTGCCCCTCCCAAAAGATAGAATTTGTAGATAATTGGCCCTCTTTCTGGGACTCACCCACAAACAGGACCAAGCCTGACCTGCTGAGGAGTGACGGACTCCATCCTAGCTGGAGGGGTGCTCTCACGCCCTGACTTACATAACTGAGGAACTCAATTTAACCTTGCGCAATACCCTAGATGCAGTTCCACCTCTAAAAACTAAAAACATTTGTCATAAGAAACTAGCTCCCTGGTATACAGAAAATACCCGAGCTCTGAAGCAAGCTTCCAGAAAATTGGAACGGAAATGGCGCCACACCAAACTGGAAGTCTTCCGACTAGCTTGGAAAGACAGTACCGTGCAGTATCGAAAGTTAACTAAAAAGCAGCATTCCCCAAGTGAGGATGGCTTTCACTTCAGCAGTAATAAATTCATGAACTTCTTTGAGGAAAAGATCATGATCATTAGAAAGCAAATTACGGACTCCTCTTTAAATCTGCGTATTCCTCCAAAGCTCAGCTGTCCTGAGTCTGCACAACTCGGCCAGGACCTAGGATCAAGAGAGACACTTAAGTGTTTAATTACTATATCTCTTGAAACAATGATGAAAATAATCATGGCCTCTAAACCTTTAAGCTGCATACTGGATCCTATTCCAACTAAACTACTGAAAGAGCTGCTTCATGTGCTTGGCCCTTCTATGTTGAACATAATAAACGGCTCTCTATCAGCCGTTAAAAGTGGCAGCACTAAAAGTGGCAGTAATAAAGCCTCTCTTGAAAAAGCCAAACCTTGACCCAGAAAATATCAAAAACTATCGGCCTATATCGAATCTTCCATTCCTCTCAAAAAATGTTGAAATAGCTGTTGCGCAGCAACTCACTGCCTTCCTGAAGACAAACAATGTATACGAATTGCTTCAGTCTGGTTTTAGACCCCATCACAGCACTGAGACTGCACTTGTGAAGGTGGTAAATAATGGCGTCAGACCGAGGCTCTGCATCTGTCCTCATGCTACTAGACCTTAGTGCTGCCTTTGATACCATCGATCACCACATTATTTTGGAGAGATTGGAAACCCAAATTGGTCTACACGGACAAGTTCTGGCCTGGTTTAGATCTTATCTGTCGGAAAGATTACACTTTGTCTCTGTGAATGGTTTGTCCTCTGACAAATCAACTGTATATTTCGGTGTTCCTCAAGGTTCCGTTTTAGGACCACTATTGTTTTCACTATAGATTTTACCTCTTGGGGATGTCATTCGAAAACATAATGTTAACTTTCACTGCTATGCGGATGACACACAGCTGTACATTTCAATGAAACACGGTGAAGCCCCAAAATTGCCCTCGCTAGAAGCCTGTGTTTCAGACATAAGGAAGTGGATGGCTGAAACCTTTCTACCTCTTGGAAATAGGGGGCGCCCTTTTCACTTCTGGATAAAAACGTGCCCAATTTAAATGGCCTTGTACTCTGTCCTAGGTCATATGATATGCATATTATTATTACTATTGGATAGAAAACACTCTGAAGTTTCTAAAACTGTTTGAATTATATCTGTGAGTAAAACAGAACTCATTTGGCAGGCAAAGTTCCAAACAGGAAGTGAAAATTCTGAAATGGGTCTCTGTGACAGGCCTTGCCTATTCAATTGCCTTGTATTTATGGATCTGTATGCACTTCATACGCCTTCCACTAGATGTCAACAGGCTGTGGAACGTTGAATAAGGTGTCTAGCCTGATGTGGGACCGAATGAGAGCTTTTGGAGTGACAGGTCAGCCATATTGGCAGTATTTTGCTACGCAGTTGGGAACGCCATATCTTTGTCTGCAATGCGTTAGGTAGACACGAATAAATGCTCCGTCTGGGACTATATTGGATACATACGAGAAAAACATACTAAAGATGGATTCTCAACTGAGTTTGACCAATTTTATTCGGCTTTTATTATCAGTTTTTGAATTTTTTGTTCCATGCGCCAAACGTTGATGGACACTTGAGCTCCACCATGCTAGCCAAAGTTGCTAATTCGACAGAAGAAATTGACATTCTAAAACAAAACAACGATTTATTGTGGAACTAGGACTCCTTGCACTGCATTCTGATGAAAGATTATCAAAGGTAAGAGAATATTTATGATGTTATTTCGTATTTTTGTGGAATATGTTGGCTCCAACATGGCGGAGAATGACTGCGCGCTGTCTCAGATTATTGCATGCTGTGCTTTGTACTAAAGTTATTTTTTTAAATCTAACACAACGGTTGCATTAAGAACCAGTGTATCTTGCATTTGCTGTACAACATGTATTTTTCAGCAAAGTTTATGATGAGTTTTTTGGTTAGATTACGTGGCTGTGTAAAATTTCTCCGGACAATTTGGTGCATTTTGGCGCCATATTCACAATGTAAAACCAGGATTTGTAGCTATAAATATGCACATTTTCGATCAAAACATAAATGTATTGTATAACATGATGTTATAAGACTGTCATCTGATGAAGTTGTTCAAAGGTTAGTGATTCATTTTATCTCTATTTGTGGGTTTTGTGAAAGCTATCTTTGCGGTGGAAAAATGGCGGTGTGTTTTTGGATATTGTGGTGAGCTAACAAAAATATATCTACGTAACATTGCAAAAATCTGAAATTTTCTGTCCAAAAATGATGCAGAAAAATTTATCCATGCTTTTGTTACTTCTAGGTTAGACTACTGCAATGCTCTACTTTCCGGCTACCCGGATAAAGCACTAAATAAACTTCAGTTAGTGCTCAATACGGCTGCTAGAATCCTGACTAGAACCAAAAAATTTGATCATATTACTCCAGTGCTAGCTTCCCTACACTGGCTTCTTGTTAAGGCAAGGGCTGATTTCAAGGTTTTACTGTTAAAACCTACAAAGCGTTACATGGGCTTGCTCCTACCTATCTTTCCGAGTTGGTCCTGCCGTACATACCTACACGTACGCTACGGTCACAAGACGCAGGCCTCCTAATTGTCCCTAGAATTTCTAAGCAAACAGTTGGAGGCAGGGCTGTCTCCTATAGATCTCCATTTTTATGGAATGGTCTGCCTACCCATGTGAGAGACGCAGACTCGGTCTCAACCTTTACTTCTTTACTGAAGACTTATCTCTTCAGTAGGTCATATGATTGAGTGTAGTCTGGCCCAGGAGTGTGAAGGTGAACGGAAAGGCTCTGGAGCAACGAACCGCCATTGCTGTCTCTGCCTGGCCGGTTCCCCTCTCTCCACTGGGATTCTCTGCCTCTAACCCTATCACAGGGGCTGAGTCACTGGCTTACTGGTGCTCTTTCATGCCGTCCCTAGGATGGGTGCGTCACTTGAGTGGGTTGAGTCACTGACGTGATCTTCATGTCTGGGTTGGCGCCCCCGCCTTGGTTTGTGCCGTGGTGGAGATCTTTGTGGGCTATACTCGGCCTTGTCTCAGGATTGTAAGTTGGTGGTTGAAGATATCCCTCTAGTGGTGCGGGGGCTGTGCTTTGGCAAAGTGGGTGGGGTTATATCCTTCCTGTTTGGCCCTGTCCGGGGGTATCATCGGATGGGGCCACAGTGTCTCCTGACCCCTCCTGTCTCAGCCTCCAGTATTTATGCTGCAGTAGTTTATGTGTCGGGGGGCTAGGGTCAGTTTGTTATATCTGGAGTACTTCTCCTGTCTTATCCGGTGTCCTGTGTGAATTTAAGTATGCTCTCTCTAATTCTCTCCTTCTCTCTTTCTTTCTCTCTCTAGGAGGACCTGAGCCCTAGGACCAATCGTCAGGACTACCGGGCATGATGACTCCTTGCTGTCCCCAGTCCACCTGGCCTTGCTGCTGTTCCAGTTTCAACTGTTCTATGGAACCCTGACCTGTCCACCGGACGTGCTACCTGTCCCAGACCTGCTGTTTTCAACTCTCTAGAGACCGCAGGAGCGGTAGAAATACTCTTACTGATCGGCTATGAAAAGCCAACTGACATTTACTCCTGAGGTGCTGACTTGTTACACCCTCGATA